>NC_069503.1:496624217-496676717 GCF_027579735.1 Bombina bombina | reverse complement strand
AATTAATGTAAACTTTGATGAATGAAAGCCCGGTTTTTAAAAATACTATTAAAAACAGGCGCACTTTAATTAATCAAAGTTTAGAAAGCAGCCATTTTGATTAAAAACTTACCTTTGTTTTTTTCACAGCCAGAGGAGCTTCCCCCACCTGGAGAGCCTCTCTTCACACGTCATCAATGACTAATCCGGCTTCCTCCAATCATGGCTTTCTCCCTTGGGGAGTCATTACCTGAGGCCATGCCGTGATTGGAGGAAGCTGGATTAGTCATTGATGACGTGTGAAGAGAGGATCTCCGGGTGGGGGAAGCTGCTCTGGCTGTGAAAAAAACAAAGGTAAGTTTTTAATCAAAACAGCTGCTTTCTAAACTTTGATGAATGAAAGTGCCCCTGTTTTTAATAGTATTTTTAAAAAATGGGCTTTCATTCATCAAGGTTTAAATTCACTTTAAATATGAGGTTTGAATATAGTATAACCATTTTCTTGACTGTTAACAAATAAATGCAATATTGTTACACATTTTTTTCATATTCTCTGTGATTGATATTATTAGTATGTATTGCTGTCATTTGCTTTTTCCCTAAGAGGTTTAATCCACTTATTACTGTTTGGGATTAGTGAGTGCTGGATAGGATAGTATTTTCTATATGTAATTATTTAATTCTTAACAATCCCCTTGCATCGATTGCCTGTATGTAATTTAAACACAGGTAATTGTACTTACCCCCTGATGGGAAATACTGGTGTATGCTGACAACAAAATATTTATATATATATGTGTGTGTGTGTGTGTGTTTGTGGGACATTTATTAGAAGATTATTAACAATTGTGCCACCAATGGCCTAAAGTGTGGTATAAAACATTAAAATGCTATTTAGAGATGTATCCAATAAGAAAAGTTTTTTTTTTTTTTGTGTGTGGTTTGTTTTTTTAGCTCTTATATAACTTATCAGTGATTGGTGATACAATAAGGATTTTCTTTGAACGGGATAAATGTAATAAAAAAGTTTCCTTGCTACATCTCTATACCTTGCTTACACTAGCAAAAATAAGTATACTTGTTTCTAAATACTCTTTTATTCTTCCATTAGTTGCTTCAGTGTGAAATTGATTGAAGCAACTGGCAACTGAATACAAGGCCCATTGCACGCCAACATTTCTTTCACAGTATTTTAACCTTGCTATTTGTGCTTTCATTCAGCTATTTATTTCATCAGGGCCGCTAGATTTGCCTCAATTACACTAAATCTTGTAGACACAGCTATTAAGTTACCATATGACTAGTTTGTCTTTCATTCTTCAGAAGGAAATAATTGTATTTTCACAGCACATGGTCTTCATATTCAAGATTTGTTATGTTTTTAAGACTAAGGCTGGCAAAAACTATAACAGAACAATATTGTGTGATAAAAAATAGGGTACAGATGTGTCTGTGTTTATATTTTATCACCTATATTACAAATGAAACTGTGCAAAATATAATAGACAATTTTTATATGGTAGAAAACAAACAGCAGGAGGACTCTATATACACAATAAGTATGCTTATAACAGTGCTGATTGGTTAATCTCATTAACCAATATTAAGTACCGTCATTTCTATACATATAGGAAGGAATCATGATAGACTTACAGAAAGTTTGAAAGAATCAACAACAAGGTACAAGTTGCTAATGACCTCCTAACCCTTCCATATCACAAAATATCACCGGGCATGAAGAGGCAGAAGACAATTTTTTTTTTATTTTAGATCAGATCATTTTTTAAGGAGTGTTTATTGTCTTTTTTAAATTTTGAGGCCATTTGATATTTTGTCATATGGATGGGTTAGGTTTGGCAATGTTATTTGTGATGGAGGAAGAATTACAAAGAAGGAATGGAGATGGGGGATTGTGTAAGGATTTTTTTACATAGGTGAGGGATAGATACAAGGGGTTTTCAGAGTTAAATTACAGAAAAAAGGACAGAAGAAATGATGAAAGCATTCTTTAAAGTGTTTTTTTTATTATGCATAATTAAACATTTTGAGCCGGATTAGGAGTGCAGTGCAAAGGTTTGTGCGCAAGCGATATCGGATTTCTGCGATCGTTTGCAGGCTTGTTTAATAGCACTCAAATTATGAGTTGAATGTAAACACGATCGCGTGAGTGCAATTGCAATTTACGATAAAATGATCACCGCGACTTCAGAGCTGCGGTTAACTGTTTCATGAAAGTAAAAAGTGGCACAAAACACATCAAAAATACTTTACAGAATACACTTACACTCATAACACCATCTAATAAAAATTAATAAATAATAATATTGCACACAAAAGTTATAAGTGCTCAAAGATATGAGTTCTCAGGTGTTAGAAAAAAAGGCACGAAAAGGGCTTCAACATAGAGATCTCTTCATGTCGCATATGAGAATATGCGATCGGGTTAGTGCATATGAGAATATGTGATTGGGTTAGCGCATATGAGAATATGCGATCAGGTTAGCGCATATGAGAATATGTGATTGGGTTAGCGCATATGAGAATATGCGATCAGGTTAGCGCATATGAGAATATGTGATTGGGTTAGTGCATATGAGAATATGCGATTAGGTTAGCGCATATGAGAATATGTGATTGGGTTAGCGCATATGAGAATATGTGATTGGGTTAGTGCATATGAGAATATGCGATCGGGTTAGCGCATATGAGAATATGTGATTGGGTTAGCGCATATGAGAATATGTGATTGGGTTAGCGCATATGAGAATATGTGATTGGGTTAGTGCATATGAGAATATGTGATTGGGTTAGCGCATATGAGAATATGTGATTGGGTTAGTGCATATGAGAATATGCGATCGGGTTAGTGCATATGAGAATATGCGATCAGGTTAGCGCATATGAGAATATGTGATTGGGTTAGCGCATATGAGAATATGTGATTGGGTTAGTGCATATGAGAATATGCGATCGGGTTAGCGCATATGAGAATATGTGATTGGGTTAGCGCATATGAGAATATGTGATTGGGTTAGCGCATATGAGAATATGTGATTGGGTTAGTGCATATGAGAATATGCGATCGGGTTAGTGCATATGAGAATATGCGATCAGGTTAGCGCATATGAGAATATGTGATTGGGTTAGCGCATATGAGAATATGAGTTCAGGTTAGCACATATGAGAATATGAGTTTGGGTTAGCACACAAGTCGGTCGTTTAACTTCTACGGGGGAATAGGTTATTGCACGCAATATTCAAATTGCGCTAAAAGTAAGCTGTTTGCACGCATAGGTTAGCAGAAGAGCACAAACTTTTTACTTTCAACTCATAATACGAGTACAACCCAACGCACAAAAAGTTTACTTCTAGTGCAATTAGCGCTCTAGAGTAAGCGCTACATAGCGCTCCACTTGCAATCTGGCCCTTTATATTATGTCTCTTTAGTGGGGGGTTGAGGTGGGGTATCTTACTGGATGGGTAGTTTATTGGTAGGTGAGATTGTTGTTAGGACTAATTATAGTTTTAAGGGAAATAAAAACCAAAATTTTTCTTTTATGATTCAGATGGAGAATACAATTTTAAACAACTTTCCAACTTCTTTTGACTAATTTGCTTCATTATCTTGGTGTCCTTTGTTGAAGAAGCTGCAATGCACATGGGTAAGGCATATATGTTCAGCCACCAATCAGCAACTCCTGTGCCTACCTAGATTTACATTCAACAAAGGATACTAACATTCTATCCTGGGTCAGGCACATACACTCTGAATAAGTAGACAGGCTTCTTAAAGCGAGACTGAAGCAAAAAAAAAAAAAATGCATATAAAAGAGCTCTATGTAAAGGAACTATGAATCCATTTAAAAAAAAAAAAAATGTTTGCATCAGAACGGATCGCAAAATATCTGGGTCCCTATTAACCTCAAGTAAGCAGCATTTGGAGGGTCATTGCCTTAAATTTTATGGAAAGCACTGAAGACTCCTTTAAATTTAAATAACAGAAAAATCAATTCATTATGGTACTTTGTAGGTTTCCCCTCATGTATAAATAATTTGAATTATTATAATTAAAATAAGTAATTAATACTTCATAAAAAATAGTTTTTTTTAGATTGAAACAGGTACACAACTGGTTTGTGGGATAGAAGTTTACTGACTATAAATGACAAATCCCACAGCTCTATGGTGATCGGCAACATCACAAAAGCAAAATATAAAAATGGAGGCTTTTTGTTTGGTTGTTTGTTTGCTTTTAAGCTCAAGGTCATCCATTCTCCAAAACAAACAAAGAAAAATAGGCTGTAATATATTGTTTAAATAATAAATCCAATGCACACAGATGCTGTCTTTGGTTGCAAGAAAAATAATTCCCAGAATGCAACTCAGGTCAAAGGGAAGCAACAGAACAATGCAGCTCTGTTGCATACAAAATATCAGAGCAGTCATACTCAATTTTTTCTTTTCAGAAAGTTAAGACTTTAAGTTCATCTTACAAAACATGCTCATTAACAGCTTTTGAGGTTTGTTTACAGGGGAGTACCTAGACCTCCATGGTCCCTAGGGCAACGACTGTGATAGCACCTTCCCCTCATTTCAATAGCACCCTTTCTGGTTGTTTGGAATCAAATGTATAAGGCATAAGGAGCTGTTTCTCTGAAACTGTAAATCACCTTTCCCCCTTGGTTGGTCAACATCAGAGAATATGCATGTGCACAGTCTGTACAAATATGGTGGCAAGTTTTTCTGTACAACAACATAGTCGCAGCCATCTTGGAAACCCGTTCACAATATTGTAAAGACAAATCCATACACTTACTGTATACTGCAAGCCCTGTTTTGCAAGAGAGGAACACACACAGAGTGGCTTGACATAATGCACCAGGCTCCACTCTAGCAGCACCATTACTGATTGCAGGGCCAGGTTGGGCCCCTAGATATGTGGACTAAATTTCAGTTGAGACCTCTACATTTATGACCTTGTTTGTGTGAGATGTAGCCCCAGATATTAGTCTGTATGGTGGTAAAGGACAGTAGGGACAATAGTCCCTGACCTTCTGATAAAGGGGTGAGTGACAATGAGACATCACATAATAAAGCACTGATTATAGGAGCAGTCACTTCTTAATTTTAGGAAGGTAATTTTAATAATATTAAAATATGAGGCTAATGTTTTTAATCAAAATATGATATACACAAATCTAGAAATTACCCAAAATAAAATAAATAGAAGCTTGGTGTTTATTTCAGTCAAAATATATGTGAAGATTAAAAACGATTTAATGTCCCTTTAAGTTAATTATACAAACTAATAAGGTATACCAAAGCGCCAACTATACGAAGGCTGGGTCTGGACCTAATGCAATATTGTCAAACGATTACAATAAACAATTTATTGAGTACACAAATAAGTTAAAAACATGGATCCATGTATAAACAATCAAATTTATACAACAATAATAGCTAAATGAATAGTTAAAACAAATAGTTATGTAACGGATATAGCATTTAAAATTGTGCAAACATTGCTCTTAAAAATATTCATAAGAAATTCCAAATTTAGTATAAGGCTCACACAGAAATTCAACTTTGTGTTTACCATATACACATACACAAATTTGTACAGCAATAATAGCTAAATGAATAGTTAAAACAAATAGTTAAATAGCAGATATGGCATTTAAAATTGTGCAAACAATGCTCTTAAAAAATATTCCTAAAAAATTCCAAATTAAGTATAAGGCTCACAACAAAAATTCAACTTTGTGTTTACCACATACACATAATAGGTGAAATATATTAGTCAGTTATATAATAGTATCTAACCAATAATGTTCTCGATTCTATGCAATACTAAATATTGCCAATAGTGACTAATGTGTAAGGCTCTGAGTAAGACCTTTAACTGTGTGTTTACCACATACGCATTGTCAAGTAAAAAATATTGTGACAGCAATAAGCCAATGTAAAGAATGTGTATCAAAAAAGTTGTGTGCAAAAATTAGTGTACAAAAGATATTAATGGTCAAAAAATAGGTTGATCTTCAAAAAACGTGAAGTAAGAACAAAGATTGTGAAAAATGAAAAAACGAAAAAATTTACAAAAACATTGTGGTGTGTTCCAATAGTAACTTATATAAATGTAAATAATAGTCCAAAAAATAGTCCAACAGTGAAAACTTAATAGAAAAAATAATCCAACAATAAATTATAATAAGTAGTGTGTCTCTTTAAGAAAAAACAATAATCCTTAAAGTGTTGTGAATCCTAACAGCAATAGTTATGGTGATTTTCCAAGTGTTTTATACTGAATAGCAGTGTCAGTACTTGCTAGCCGTTTTCCAACCCAGAATTCTATCTTCTTAGCAAATATTTTGTTATAATCCCTGGATGATCCTTCTGTAAAAGAAAGATATGATGGTGTAGATTGTTTTTAGATCAATAGAAAATGAAATTATGCTTACCAGTCGACGCGTTTCGGTCACAAAGAGACCTTTATCAAGACTGGTTTTATGGTGTTAGTAGTGGTCTTTTTATACCAGACTGATTGCTGGCCATAAAATTGTGGAACAGGAAGTGTTTGTTAAGCACTTCCTGTTTTACTGACCTTAAATGTGTGTTTAAAATATACAGTTTATAGTTTAAAAATTTGTGATTAAAAAATCCATTATAATACATTTAGATGGTATCCTTATTTTGTCAAGCTCTATCTGCATCTGATCATTTTTATTCAGAGAAAATACAAAAATTCCTATGTTAGAATACAGTGTTCCAGATTTGGAAATATATATATACAAACCCAGCCTTTTTAGTTATGACTTCATACCTATTATTTAAAAAAATTTCCTACCGCACCTGGTGTTCCCAGGCGGTCTCCCATCCAGGTACTGACCAGGCCTGGCCCTGCTTAGCTTCCAAGATCAGACGGGATCAGGTGCATTCAAGGCAGTGTGGCTATAGACATTTCTGTATTAGCCCTATTTCTCATCATGATCTGATCAGAAAGAGAGTTTACTGTCATCTCCAAGCCGTTTTTCAGCTGTTTCTATTGGGTATAATCTCAGTAGGGGCTTGGTTTCTATTGGATGGGGCAGGGGTGTGTATAATAGGCTCAATTTCATTGGATAGTAGTTGGAATGTTGTTAAAACATTCCATTATCTGTCATAATAAAGCCATTTTAGCGTATATGTTAAGGTGTCATTTTTAGATGTCATTTCTAGATGCCAATTTTTACATATGCTTGCTAATCTAAGAGAATAAAAAGCGGAAACAAGACATATTCTATATAAAGGACGGACTTGCTAGTTTCATCTTTTACTTATTACACAATCTATGCTGATTATATATCCCTTACAATATTCCTAATGGTGTTATATTGTTGTCTTCTATATACTGGATTTTGCTATAGTGCTATGTCTGTGCTGAGGTGTGAATTATTATCCAGAATAAAGAGAAATGTTTTTTTGTTTTTTTGTTTTTTATACAAACAAGGTGAAACCTCAATAGGTTTTAAGTGGAACAGAAACGTATGGGAATCAGATGGTGGTGTAGAAATATTAAACAACCTTTATTTGTTTAACATAAATATCCAATTGAGTGGGAAAGTGACCTCTATACTAGTAGTGTCTTATCTGGAGAGATATTAGCCCTGATTAATGCGTTATATAATCATAGAAAAACTATCAGATAAACTATCTTCAAATCTTTTTTCAAATTTAGAATAGACACCTATCATTACAAACTCATTGGTGTGTGGCATATAGCGTACCCTAGTGACGAGTGTAAAGCATCTGTGGGTTAACCTAGTTCACCCAAAACCTTTTTCTTTTTAAATTATAATTTATAATTATATTTGTTCCTGTTTATGTACTATATATCCAGAGTATTATGTCTGAGTTTATATATATGAATTATTGAATTGCTGTCTTCTTTAAATATGAACATCAAATATGTTTTAGGTACTACCTTGTGAAAATCTATCTAAATCACAAAGTTTATAGAGGGGTATGTAGCTAGCAGTGTTAGAGTATTAGGAATAGAGCCATAATGCAACCAGAAGATGTCCATATATGGGTATACGTTTAAAATTTGTCATATATGCAGAGAGAGGTGGATATAGCAGGAGGTATTCATACACAGTTAGGGGAATTTAGTTTTTTTTAGAAGATCGTTGAGTATGATACTTGCTATCATGTTTCACAACCCGTGTATTCATATAAGCAAACACAGTATTATACTGTTCTTCGCCAAAAGAGGCACTTCTCATGGGATTAGTAAAATTAAACATATTCCCATAGTTTCTCTGGGTTGCTTTTGAGATTTTTCCTTTATATCTCATTATAGTTAGTTTAGTTAAGGTTTAAAAGGTGAGATAGATCCTCTTTGTTGTTTAACCCTCTGGGATATAAGCAGTCTAAATAAAATGTCCATTTGGATTCTGCCGTTAGTAACTTCTTTTCGTAATTGCCTCCTCTCCAGTTCTTAGTTACTTTTTGAATCCCCATATATTTAAGTGTATTAATATTCCCTTGATGTTTCATAGAGAAATGTTTATACAGTGGGGTATCCATATTGCGTTTTTCAATTTGCAGGATATGCTCACGTATCCTATCTCGCAATGGCCTGGATGTCTGTCCTATGTATTGGAGGCCACATGGACATTGGAGTAAATAGACCACTCCCTTATCTTGGCAACGGATCAGGTTTCCAATTTTGTATTTTTCTCTGGTATTGTTGGAGTGAAATTCATCCGTTTTTACTCCACATTTGCATGCTTTGCAAGTGTGACAGGGGAAGAAGCCCTTAACCTTTTTCCCAAAGACGTCTTGTATTCCTGGAGGATTTTCCTTCTGTATGCTTGGTGCCAGTTTATTCTTTAAGTTGTTCGTTTTTCGATATACAAACTTTGGTACCTGAGATAATTTTTCTCCCAGTATGTCATCGTCTTTAAGTAGTGCCCAGTGTTTCCGGAAGATCTTTTCTATGATCTTACTGTTTGCACTATACTCTGTAATTAAAGGGATGTTAAGAATTTCTTCGTCTTTGTTCCCCTTATTCCTCTCCTTATAGTTGGTGAGTGTTCTTCTTTCTATCTGTCTTACCTCATCAATTCTTTGGTCCAACATCTCTTCTTCATAACCCCTCTCCACAAATTTTTGTTTTATTATTTGCACCTGTTCTTCCCATTTTGATGGATCAGAGCAATTTTTTCTCATAAGTAAAAGCTGTCCTTTTGGAATATTATTCTTCCATGTATTGTGATGGCAGCTTGTTTTGTGGACATAATTGTTACTGTCCACCTTTTTAAAATGGGTGGATGTTTCTAATTTCCCTCCTTTCACTTCTATGTTCAGATCCAAGAATGTGAGAGTCGTGTGACTCCATTCATATGTGAATTTTAGATTGGCCGTATTCTTATTCATCACTTCAAAGGTGTATTCCAAGTCTGCCTGTGACCCTTTCCAAACTATGATTTTATCATCTATGTATCGACGATAGAGGACCAGGTCCGCGCCGGCTGGGCAGGAGTCCCAAAATATTTCCTCCCATTTGCCCATATACAGATTGGAAGAAGGTCCTAATAGACACTTCAAGAAATTTGATAAAACTCATCATTGAGTATAGGGAGATTCTAACAGCAAACATAGATCTTGAAATAAAAGATGATGAGGTGATAATTTCGAATTTGGAAAATTCAGGACCAGAATCCAAAGACATAACAGAGAGGAAAGAGAATCTTGTTAAAAAAGTAAGCAAAATAAGGGATGATATTATACAAAAGAAAACTAAAAAACTAATGAGGGAACTAGATAATAAAGAGGAATTAGACAAGAAAGAAGGAGATGATGACAGAGGCTCTATAAAAGAGGGAGGAACTGACATAGAAAATACACATGTGGAAGTCACCACTGATGAATCTGGAATATGGACGACGATGACACATAAAAATAAAAACAATAACAAAATTAAGACCAAAAGAGAATATAAAAGCCCAGTAAGGATAGAACCACACTATTATCATAGAAGAGACTATAATATACCCTATAGACAGAATCATCATATAGGAAGACAACACAGACAATATGACTCATACTACGAACCAAACACTAGACAATATGGTAATAGGCAGGGTGACTATACTGACAATAGACAATATAATAATCAAAGATGGGATAGAAGACAGTTTAATAATCTAAGAAACAGAAGAGATTATCCCACAAACTCATATAGAGAGCGAAGACATTTTGAATATGAGCAAAGAGAGAGGTATGAACCACACAGATATGGGGAAAGCTATCATCATCACCAAGAAGATAGACATTTTGATAAACCAATGAATTATTATAAAGGCTATGATAATCATTTTGAGAATAAGACCACACATGATACTCCTAGATGGGAGAAAAGATATCCAAAACCTAAAGAGGAAGAGGACAACAGGAAACAAAAAGAAATCAAAAGGAATGAAGAAAGACAACATATAAAGAAAACCGAATTGAGGACAGAACCATCGACCTCAACTAAAACATATTCTACAAAATCACCTTCTTCTTCTTTTTTAGAGGTAGATCGATACCTACACAAAGGAAAAGAGCAAAATCAGTCAACAACAAGAGTAAAAACAAGACCCATAGAGGGAGAAGAGGAGGAGAAAAAATAAAGAAGAACAACGATATAAAGTCAGCCTATAAAGATCTGGGAACCAATGGAGGAACAATTTCTGATGACAAGGAAAAAGACACCAATGGAGGAACAATTTCTGATGACAAAGAAAAAAACACTGAAGGAGGAATATTTAATCTAAGTTCATATGAATTGAATAAAGATGAAAAATCTGTTCTTAAATTTGGTTTATCTTTTGCTCCATCAAGAAGCCTTGATAAGTTCACTACTTTCGTAAGTACGAAAGAATTTATCAGAAGACTAACTCTTAAGAGATTCTTTTTAAGACCCCCAACAGAAAGAATGGGATATGGGTTTAATGAAGCTGAAAACTTAAAGGTAGATGATAATTACAAGCACACAGAGCTAAGGCCGAAATCAACTTTTTATCCTACAACTCACAAAGGGACGGCAATCGAGACATTTGAAACAGTAGTGTGCAGAGAAATACGTGATATAAGCTCTAAAAAACTGAATAATAAGAAACAGAATCTATCAGAGAAACAGTTGGAAACCATTAAGAATTTGGAACAAAACCAGAACCTCACTATAAAATCTGCCGATAAAGGAGGAGGAATCGTAGTCATGAATAGAGATGACTATGAAGCAGAGAACAGACGTATCCTAAGTGACAACAACACCTATTATAAATGATCAAAAAATCCAGTGGACACATTTAAAGAAGAACTGGTAACACTGCTGAAGAGGGCCAAAGAAGAAGGAATATTGAATGACAAAGAATACAACTATTTGAATGTACATCATCCAATAACTCCAGTGTTATATCACCTTCCAAAGATCCATAAATCCCTCCAAAATCCGCCAGGAAGGCCAATAATTTCCGGGATAGGTTTATTAAGTAGCAACCTATCGGAATATGTGGATAAACATCTGCAAAAACACGTGAGGCAACTCCCCTCCTTCTTGAGAGATTCGACTCAGATACTTAATCTCCTGGAAGAGCTGACATGGGAAAAGGATTATATCCTGGCGACTTGTGACGTGACAGCATTGTACACGAGCATCCCGCATGAAGAGGGACTGGAAGCAGTGAAATTCTACCTCGAAAAAGATCCGGAAATTCTATCTGAACAGATTGAATTCATTTTGGATAGCATTCATTATATTCTAAATCACAACTACTTCTGCCATGATGGCAAATTCTACCGACAAATTTGTGGGACGGCGATGGGGACCAGGTTCGCGCCGAGCTACGCCAATCTGTATATGGGCAAATGGGAGGAAATATTTTGGGACTCCTGCCCAGCCGGCGCGGACCTGGTCCTCTATCGTCGATACATAGATGATATAATCATAGTTTGGAAAGGGTCACAGGCAGACTTGGAATACACCTTTGAAGTGATGAATAAGAATACGGCCAATCTAAAATTCACATATGAATGGAGTCACACGACTCTCACATTCTTGGATCTGAACATAGAAGTGAAAGGAGGGAAATTAGAAACATCCACCCATTTTAAAAAGGTGGACAGTAACAATTATGTCCACAAAACAAGCTGCCATCACAATACATGGAAGAATAATATTCCAAAAGGACAGCTTTTACGTATGAGAAAAAATTGCTCTGATCCATCAAAATGGGAAGAACAGGCGCAAATAATAAAACAAAAATTTGTGGAGAGGGGTTATGAAGAAGAGATGTTGGACCAAAGAATTGATGAGGTAAGACAGATAGAAAGAAGAACACTCACCAACTATAAGGAGAGGAATAAGGGGAACAAAGACGAAGAAACTCTTAACATCCCTTTAATTAAAGAGTATAGTGCAAACAGTAAGATCATAGAAAAGATCTTCCGGAAACACTGGGCACTACTTAAAGACGATGACATACTGGGAGAAAAATTATCTCAGGTACCAAAGTTTGTATATCGAAAAACGAACAACTTAAAGAATAAACTGGCACCAAGCATACAGAAGGAAAATCCTCCAGGAATACAAGACGTCTTTGGGAAAAAGGTTAAGGGCTTCTTCCCCTGTCACACTTGCAAAGCATGCAAATGTGGAGTAAAAACGGATGAATTTCACTCCAACAATACCAGAGAAAAATACAAAATTGGAAACCTGATCCGTTGCCAAGATAAGGGAGTGGTCTATTTACTCCAATGTCCATGTGGCCTCCAATACATAGGACAGACATCCAGGCCATTGCGAGATAGGATACGTGAGCATATCCTGCAAATTGAAAAACGCAATATGGATACCCCACTGTATAAACATTTCTCTATGAAACATCAAGGGAATATTAATACACTTAAATATATGGGGATTCAAAAAGTAACTAAGAACTGGAGAGGAGGCAATTACGAAAAGAAGTTACTAACGGCAGAATCCAAATGGATATTTTATTTAGACTGCTTATATCCCAGAGGGTTAAACAACAAAGAGAATCTATCTCACCTTTTAAACCTTAACTAAACTAACTATAATGAGATATAAAGGAAAAATCTCAAAAGCAACCCAGAGAAACTATGGGAATATGTTTAGTTTTACTAATCCCATGAGAAGTGCCTCTTTTGGCGAAGAACAGTATAATACTGTGTTTGCTTATATGAATACACGGGTTGTGAAACATGATAGCAAGTATCATAATCAACGATCTTCTAAAAAAACTAAATTCCCCTAACTGTGTATGAATACCTCCTGCTATATCCACCTCTCTCTGCATCTTCTGGTTGCATTATGGCTCTATTCCTAATACTCTAGCACTGCTAGCTACATACCCCTCTATAAACTTTGTGATTTAGATAGATTTTCACAAGGTTAGTACCTAAAACATATTTGATGTTCATATTTAAAGAAGACAGCAATTCAATCATTCATATATATAAACTCAGACATAATACTCTGGATATATAGTACATAAACAGGAACAAATATAATTATAAATTATAATTTAAAAAGAAAAAGGTTTTGGGTGAACTAGGTTAACCCACAGATGCTTTACACTCGTCACTAGGGTACGCTATATGCCACACACCAATGAGTTTGTAATGATAGGTGTCTATTCTAAATTTGAAAAAAGATTTGAGGATAGTTTATCTGATAGTTTTTCTATGATTATATAACGCATTAATCAGGGCTAATATCTCTCCAGATAAGACACTACTAGTATAGAGGTCACTTTCCCACTCGATTGGATATTTATGTTAAACAAATAAAGGTTGTTTAATATTTCTACACCACCATCTGGTTCCCATACATTTCTGTTCCACTTAAAACCTATTGAGGTTTCACCTTGTTTGTATAAAAAACAAAAAAACAAAAAAACATTTCTCTTTATTCTGGATAATAATTCACACCTCAGCACAGACATAGCACTATAGCAAAATCCAGTATATAGAAGACAACAATATAACACCATTAGGAATATTGTAAGGGATATATAATCAGCATAGATTGTGTAATAAGTAAAAGATGAAACTAGCAAGTCCGTCCTTTATATAGAATATGTCTTGTTTCCGCTTTTTATTCTCTTAGATTAGCAAGCATATGTAAAAATTGGCATCTAGAAATGACATCTAAAAATGACACCTTAACATATACGCTAAAATGGCTTTATTATGACAGATAAGGGAATGTTTTAACAACATTCCAACTACTATCCAATGAAATTGAGCCTATTATACACACCCCTGCCCCATCCAATAGAAACCAAGCCCCTACTGAGATTATACCCAATAGAAACAGCTGAAAAACGTCTTGGAGATGACAGTAAACTCTCTTTCTGATCAGATCATGATGAGAAATAGGGCTAATACAGAAATGTCTACAGCCACACTGCCTTGAATGCACCTGATCCCGTCTGATCTTGGAAGCTAAGCAGGGCCAGGCCTGGTCAGTACCTGGATGGGAGACCGCCTGGGAACACCAGGTGCGGTAGGATTTTTTTTTTAAATAATAGGTATGAAGTCATAACTAAAAAGGCTGGGTTTGTATATATATTTTTCCAAATCTGGAACACTGTATTCTAACATAGGAATTTTTGTATTTTCTCTGAATAAAAATGATCAGATGCGGATAGAGCTTGACAAAATAAGGATACCATCTAAATGTATTATAATGGATTTTTTAATCACAAATTTTTAAACTATAAACTGTATATTTTAAACACACATTTAAGGTCAGTAAAACAGGAAGTGCTTAACAAACACTTCCTGTTCCACAATTTTATGGCCAGCAATCAGTCTGGTATAAAAAGACCACTACTAACACCATAAAACCAGTCTTGATAAAGGTCTCTTTGTGACCGAAACGCGTCGACTGGTAAGCATAATTTCATTTTCTATTGATCTAAAAACAATCTACACCATCATATCTTTCTTTTACAGAAGGATCATCCAGGGATTATAACAAAATATTTGCCAAGAAGATAGAATTCTGGGTTGGAAAACGGCTAGCAAGTACTGACACTGCTATTCAGTATAAAACACTTGGAAAATCACCATAACTATTGCTGTTAGGATTCACAACACTTTAAGGATTATTGTTTTTTCTTAAAGAGACACACTACTTATTATAATTTATTGTTGGATTATTTTTTCTATTAAGTTTTCACTGTTGGACTATTTTTTGGACTATTATTTACATTTATATAAGTTACTATTGGAACACACCACAATGTTTTTGTAAATTTTTTGTTTTTTCATTTTTCACAATCTTTGTTCTTAATTCACGTTTTTTGAAGATCAACCTATTTTTTGACCATTAATATCTTTTGTACACTAATTTTTGCACACAACTTTTTTGATACACATTCTTTACATTGGCTTATTGCTGTCACAATATTTTTTACTTGACAATGCGTATGTGGTAAACACACAGTTAAAGGTCTTACTCAGAGCCTTACACATTAGTCACTATTGGCAATATTTAGTATTGCATAGAATCGAGAACATTATTGGTTAGATACTATTATATAACTGACTAATATATTTCACCTATTATGTGTATGTGGTAAACACAAAGTTGAATTTTTGTTGTGAGCCTTATACTTAATTTGGAATTTTTTAGGAATATTTTTTAAGAGCATTGTTTGCACAATTTTAAATGCCATATCTGCTATTTAACTATTTGTTTTAACTATTCATTTAGCTATTATTGCTGTACAAATTTGTGTATGTGTATATGGTAAACACAAAGTTGAATTTCTGTGTGAGCCTTATACTAAATTTGGAATTTCTTATGAATATTTTTAAGAGCAATGTTTGCACAATTTGAAATGCTATATCCGTTACATAACTATTTGTTTTAACTATTCATTTAGCTATTATTGTTGTATAAATTTGATTGTTTATACATGGATCCATGTTTTTAACTTATTTGTGTACTCAATAAATTGTTTATTGTAATCGTTTGACAATATTGCATTAGGTCCAGACCCAGCCTTCGTATAGTTGGTGCTTTGGTATACCTTATTAGTTTCATCTTTCCATTTTGACAACTAGGTGTCAAATTATCAAAGCCAGAGGTCTTATTTAGTAGGCGCTAGGTGTACTCCACTATCAGTTAATTATACAAAACCTGGTGTAAATACCAAGTATATGTTTTCGTCTTTTTGTATTATCTGTATTTAGTATGTAATTTGTATCACTTATAGTACAAATGAAACCTAAGTTTAATATACAAAAATAAATAAAAACAATAGATTTTTAATCTCTCACACAATAAGTTTTTACATTAAATATATCTGTAGTGTACAGTATAGAGTAAACACATATTATTGAAAAAAAAAATCTAAACTATATATTTTTGTATATTTTAGCTTCAAACTATCTTAAGGCATTTTGTTTGAATGTAAATTCTACACAATACTTGTACTGAATTGACTAATTCACAGCTGAGAGAACACAGTGAATATGATTATTATTATTATTATAGAGACGTGTTTTAAATTTATTATTCTAATTCACCAAATGGTGGTGCTGTTGTTCTGGCTAGTAAATCTTGGTGGTTGCCAAGGTATTCTGAATATGAAACATTGAAAGCCAACTCAAGTGTTTTCATTTAAAGGGTGATGAAAGAATCTGTTGACTGTTGAAAGGCCATGAAAAATGCATTTTACTGAACATGACCCTACTTGAAATGCTACACAACCCTTGTCTAAACAGACCACATTGTGGTACTGTAAACTGTTGTTATCTGTTAAAATGTGTGATGTCATTTATGCATGATGTCACAATCTAACTTTTCAGGCATATCATATAAGTATATCCTGATTTTAACTACTACTACTTTTTAGGGTTGATATAGAAAAAAAGTGAAATAGATTAAAAGTAATTAGGGTAAATACAGAATTAAAGGGACAGGCTAGGCCAAAATAAACTTTCATGATTCAGATAGAGCATGTAATTTTAAACAATTTTCCCATTTACTTTTATCACCAATTTTGCTTTGTTCTCTTGGTATTCTTAGTTGGAAGCTTAACCTAGGAGGTTCATATGCTAATTTCTTAGACCTTGAAGGCCACCTCTTTTCAGAATGCATTTTAACAGTTTTTCACCATTAGACGGTGTTAGTTCATGTATTTCATATAGATAACACTGTGCTCGTGCACGTGAAGTTATCTGAGAGCAGGCACTGATTGGCTAAACTGCAAGTCTGTCAAAAGAACTGAAATAAAGGGGCAGTTTGCAGAGACTTAGATACAAGATAATCACAGAGGTTAAAAGTATATTAATATAACTGTGTTGGTTATGCACAAATGGGGAATAGGTAATAAAGGGATTATCTATCTTTTAAAACAATAAAAATTCTGGTGTAGACTGTCCCTTTAATGTTTAGGAGATTGATGAGAAAAAAATCCCATCCACACTGGGTAAAACTGATAGAGGAAAGGAAAAAAATGGACATAACTCAGACACGGGGCCCCATCCGATATGCAGCGTCGCCCGCAGAAGCCAGCGACGCCAGATTTTGCGCGGGTTTGGTATCACATATACGACGTAACATAGAAGTTACGCTCGTATATTTCTGCCTTCGCCCGTAGTTTTTTGCCCCATAGACTGACATACAAAATACGCGCAGTTTGGTATCCAATATACAGCGTAAGGACTTACGTGGCGAAAATGGAGAAATCTTACTCCATTTTCACCTTGCAACAAAATGCAGGAGTAGCAAGCCTTGCACTGAGTATTGGAGCACCGTAACTCCCTAAACTGCCTGCAAAATAAAACCTAACACCTAACGCATGCGCAATGTCTATCTACCTGTCAACCGCAATCCCCTACCGCAATACCTAATAAAGTGTTTAACCCCTAAACCGCCGCTCCCGGACCCCGCCGCCACCTACATTAAATGTATTACCCCCTAATCTGACCCCCCTACACCGCCGCCACCTATATGAAATATATTACCCCCTAATCTGATCCCCCTACACCGCCGCCACCTATATTAAATATATTAACCCCTAATCTGAGCCCCCTACACCGCCGCCACCTATATTAAATATATTAACCCCTAAACCTAAATCTAACCCTAACACCCTCTAACTTAATTATTATTTAAATAAATCTAAATATTAATATTATTAACTAAATTATTGCTATTTAAAACTAAATACTTACCTATAAAATAAACCCTAAGATAGCTACAATATAATTAATAATTACATTGTAGCTATTTTAAGGTTTATATTTATTTTACAGGTAACTGTATTTATTTTAACTAGGTACAATAGCTATTAAATAGTGAATAACTATTTAATAGCTACCTAGTTAAAATAATTACAAAATTACCTGTAAAATAAATCCTAACCTAAATTACAAATACACCTAACACTACACTATCAATAAATTAATTAAATAAACTACAATTATCTAAACTACAATACAATTAAATAAACTAAACTATATTACAAAAACAAACAAACACTAAATTACAAAAAATAAAAAAAATATTACAAGAATTTTAAACTAATTACCCCTAATCTAAGCCCCCTAATAAAATAAAAAAGCCCCCCAAAATAATAACATTTCCCTACCCTAAACTAAATTACAAATAGCCCTTAAAAGGGCCTTTTGCGGGGCATTGCTCCAAAGTAATCAGCTCTATTACCAGCCCTTAAAAGGGCCTTTTGCGGGGCATTGCCCCAAAGTAATAATCTCTTTTACCTGTAAAAAAAAGAACAATACCCCCCCACATTACAACCCACCACCCACACACCCTTACTCTAAAACCCACCCAATCCCCCCTTAAAAAAACAGAAGCTCTTATTCTATTGGCTATTCAAATCAGCCAATAGAATTACAATAGCTCTCATCCAATTGGCTGATTTGAATTTGAAGGCTCGAATCAGCCAATAGGAATTCAAGGGATGCCATTTTTAATCGCAAACCTTGAATTCCTATTCAGTGTACGGCGGAGATTGTATGAAGAGGATCCTCCATGCTCCATGGCTCCGCGGTCTTCAGTTCCAGCGTCGCCGATCTTCAGTTCCAGTGTAGCCGGTCTTCAGTTCCAGAGTCAGCGGTCTTCAGCTCCACGGTCATCGGTCTTCAACTCCTCCGCTCCGCACCGGCTGGTTCCTGGAAGAAGAAGGGTCACCGCTTGGAAGAAGACTTCACCGCCTGGAACAGGACCTTTTCCGCCAGTCTTCAGGACAGGTAAGGACCACTTGGGGGTTAGACTTAGGTTTTTTTTAAGGGGGGATCGGGTGGGTTTTAGAGTAGGGGTGTGTGGGTGGTGGGTTGTAATGTGGGGGGGGGATTGTTCTTTTTTTTACAGGTAAAAGAGCTGATTACTTTGGGGCAATGCCCCGCAAAAGGCCCTTTTAAGGGCTGGTAATAGAGCTGATTACTTTGGGGCAATGCCCCGCAAAAGGCCCCTTTAAGGGCTATTTGTAATTTAGTTTAGGGTAGGGAAATTTTATTATTTTGGGGGGCTTTTTATTTTATTAGGGGGCTTAGATTAGGTGTAATTAGCTTAAAATTCTTGTAATATTTTTTTATTTTTTGTAATTTAGTGTTTGTTTTTTGTAATATAGTTTAGTTTATTTAATTGTATTTTAGTTTAGATAATTGTAGTTTCTTTAATTAATTTATTGATAGTGTAGTGTTAGGTGTAATTGTAACTTAGGTAGGATTTATTTTACAGGTAATTTTGTAATTATTTTAACTAGGTAGCTATTAAATAGTTATTAACTATTTAATAGCTATTGTACCTAGTTAAAATAAATACAAAGTTACCTGTAAAATAAATATAAACCCTAAAATAGCTACAATGTAATTATTAATTATATTGTAGCTATCTTACACCTAGATTTAGAGTTTTGCGTTAGAAGGGGTGCATCAGCTACGTGTGTTTTTTTTTCCCCCCGCACCTTTTAAATAATGCTGGTATTGAGAGTTCTCTGAAGGGCTGCGTTAGGCTCCAAAAAGGGAGCGTAGAGCATAATTTACCACCACTTCAACTCTCAATACCAGCGATGCGGCCAGCTTCAAAAACGTGCTTGTGCACGATTCCCCCATAGGAAACAATGGGGCAGTTTGAGCTGAAAAAAAACCTAACACCTGCAAAAAAGCAGCGTTCAGCTCCTAACACAGCCCCATTGTTTCCTATGGGGAAACACTTCCTAAGTCTGCACCTAACATGTACCCCTAACCTTACACTTATTAACCTCTAATCTGCCGCCCCTGCTATCGCTGACCCCTGCATTACACTTTTAACCCCTAATCTGCCGCTCCGTACACCGCCGCAACCTACATTATCCCTATGTACCCCTAATCTGCTGCCCCTAACATCGTCGACACCTATATTATATTTATTAACCCCTAATCTGCCCCCCCAACGTCGCTGCTACCTTACCTACACTTATTAACCCCTAATCTGCCGACCGGACCTCACCGCCACTCTAATAAACGTATTAACCCCTAAACCGCCTCACTCCCGCCTCAAAAACCCTATAATAAATAGTATTAACCCCTAATCTGCCCTCCCTAACATCGCTGACACCTAACTTCAAGTATTAAACCCTAATCTGCCGACCGGACCTCACTGCTACTATAATAAATGTATTAACCCCTAAAGCTAAGTCTAACCCTAACCCTAACACCCCCCTAAGTTAAATATATTTTAAATCTAACGAAATAAAATAAATCTTATTAAATAAATTATTCCTATTTAAAGCTAAATACTTACCTGTAAAATAAACCCTAATATAGCTACAATATAAATAATAATTACATTGTAGCTATTTTAGGATTTATATTTATTTTACAGGCATCTTTGTATTTATTTTAACTAGGTACAATAGCTATTAAATAGTTAATAACTATTTAATAGCTACCTAGTTAAAATAATTACAAAATTCCCTGTAAAATAAATCCTAACCTAAGTTACAATTAAACACTACACTATCAATGAATTAATTAAATAAACTACCTACAATTACCTACAATTATCTACAATTAAATCAACTAAACTAAATTACAAAAACAAACAAACACTAAATTACAAAAAATAAAAAAGGATTACAAGAATTTTAAACTAATTACACCTACTCTAAGCCCCCTAAAAAATAACAAAGCCCCCAAAATAAAAAAATGCCCTACCCTAATCTAAAATAAAAAGTTTACAGCTCTTTTACCTTACCAGCCCTTAAAAGGGCCTTTTGCGGGGCATGCCCCAAAGAATTCAGCTCTTTTGCCTTTAAAAAAACATACAATACCCCCCCCAACATTACAACCCACCACCCACATAACCCATCTAACCCACACACCCCTTAAAAAACCTAACACTAAGCCCCTGAAGATCTCCCTACCTTATCTTCACCACACCGGGTATCACCGATCCGTCCAGAAGAGGCTCCGAAGTCTTCATCCTATCCGGCAAGAAGAGGTCCAGAAGAGGGTCCGAAGTCTTCATCCTATCCGGCAAGAAGAGGACATCCGGACCGGCAAACATCTTCATCCAAGCGGCATCTTCTATCTTCATCCATCCGACGAGGAGCGGCTCCATCTTCAAGACCTCCGGCGCGGAATATCCTCTTCTCCCGACGACTTGACGACGAATGAAGGTTCCTTTAAGGGACGTCATCCAAGATGGCGTCCCTCGAATTCCGATTGGCTGATAGGATTCTATCAGCCAATCGGAATTAAGGTAGGAAAAATCTGATTGGCTGATTGAATCAGCCAATCAGATTCAAGTTCAATCCGATTGGCTGATCCAATCAGCCAATCAGATTGAGAATGCATTCTATTGGCTGTTCCGATTAGCCAATAGAATGCGAGCTCAATCTGATTGGCTGATTGGATCAGCCAATCGGATTGAACTTGAATCTGATTGGCTAATTGAATCAGCCAATCAGATTTTTCCTACCTTAATTCCGATTGGCTGATAGAATCCTATCAGCCAATTGGAATTCGAGGGACGCCATCTTGGATGACGTCCCTTAAAGGAACCTTCATTCGTCGTCAAGTCATCGGGAGAAGAGGATGTTCCGCGCCGGAGGTCTTGAAGATGGAGCCGCTCCTCGTCGGATGGATGAAGATAGAAGATGCCGCTTGGATGAAGATGTTTGCCGGTCCGGATGTCCTCTTCTTGCCGGATAGGATGAAGACTTCGAAGCCTCTTCTGGACCTCTTCTTGCCGGATAGGATGAAGACTTCGGAGCCTCTTCTGGACGGATCGGTGATACCAGGCGTGGTGAAGATAAGGTAGAGAGATCTTCAGGGGCTTAGTGTTAGGTGTTTTAAGGGGGGTTTGGGTTAGATTAGGGGTATGTGGGTGGTGGGTTGTAATGTTGGGGGGTATTGTATGTTTTTTTACAGGCAAAAGAGCTGAATTCTTTGGGGCATGCCCCGCAAAAGGCCCTTTTAAGGGCTGGTAAGGTAAAAGAGCTGTAAACGTTTTATTTTAGAATAAGGTAGGGCATTTTTTTATTTTGGGGGGCTTTGTTATTTTTTAGGGGGCTTAGAGTAGGTGTAATTAGTTTAAAATTCTTGTAATCTTTTTTTATTTTTTGTAATTTAGTGTTTTTTTTTTGTAATTTATTGTTTGTTTTTAATTTGTAATTTAGTTTAATTGATTTAATTGTAGATAATTGTAGGTAGTTTATTTAATTTATTTATTGATAGTGTAGTGTTTAATTGTAATTTAGGTTAGGATTTATTTTACAGGTAATTTTGTAATTATTTTATCTAGGTAGCTATTAAATAGTTATTAACTATTTAATAGCTATTGTACCTAGTTAAAATAAATACAAAGATGCCTGTAAAATAAATATAAATCCTAAAATAGTTACAATGTAATTATTATTTATATTGTAGCTATATTAGGGTTTATTTTACAGGTAAGTAGCTTTAAATAGGAATAATTTATTTAATAAGATTTATTTTATTTCGTTAGCTTTAAATTATATTTAACTTAGGGGGGTTTTAGGGTTAGGATTAGACTTAGCTTTAGGGGTTAATACATTTATTATAGTAGCGGTGAGGTCCGGTCGGCAGATTAGGGGTTAATACTTGAAGTTAGGTGTCAGCAATGTTAGGGAGGGCAGATTAGGGATTAATACTATTTATTATAGGGTTTTTGAGGCGGGAGTGAGGCGGTTTAGGGGTTAATACATTTATTAGAGTGGCGGCGAGGTCCGGTCGGCAGATTAGGGGTTAATAAGTGTAGTTAGGTAGCGGCAACGTGGGGGGGGGCAGATTAGGGGGTAATAAATATAATATAGGTGTCGGCGATGTTAGGGGCAGCAGATTAGGGGTACATAGGGATAATGTAGGTTGCGGCGGTGTGCGGGGGTTAGAAAATTTTTTAGGGGTTAAAATTTTTTATTAGAGTGGTGGTGATGTGGGGGGACCTCGGTTTATTGGTGCATATGTAGTTTATGGGTGTTAGTGTACTTTAGAGCACATAGTTAAGAGCTTTATGAACCGGCGTTAGCCCAGAAAGCTCTTAACTCCTGGCTTTTTTCTGTGGCTGGAGTCTTGTCGTTAGAGTTCTAACGCTCACTTCAGCCAAGACTCTAAATACCGGCGTTAGAAAGATCCCGTTGAAAAGATAGGATACGCAATTGATGTAAGGGGATCTGCGGTATGGAAAAGTCGCGGCTGGAAAGTGAGCGTTAGACCCTTTCCTGACTGACTCTAAATACCAGCGGGTTGCCAAAACCAGCATTAGGACCCCCTTACGCTGGTTTGGACGGCTAACGCAGAACTCTAAATCTAGGCATTAGGGTTTATTTTATAGGTAAGTATTTAGTTTTAAATAGGAATAATTTAGTTAATAATATTAATATTATTTAGATTTATTTAAATAATAATTAAGTTAGGGGGTGTTAGGGTTAGACTTAGGTTTAGGGGTTAATATATTTAATATAGGTGGCGGCGGTGTAGGGGGATCAGATTAGGGGTTAATATATTTAATGTAGGTGGCGGCGGTGTAGGGGGATAAGATTAGGGGTTAATATATTTAATATAGGTGTCGGCGGTGTAGGGGGATCAGATTAGGGGTTAATATATTTAATGTAGGTGGCGGCAGTGTAGGGGGATCAGATTAGGGGGTAATATATTTAATATAGGTTGGGGCGGTGTAGGGGGGTCAGATTAGGGGGTAATATATTTCATATAGGTGGCGGCAGTGTAGGGGGATCAGATTAGGGGTTAATATATTTAATGTAGGTGGCGGCGGTGTAGGGGGATAAGATTAGGGGTTAATATATTTAATATAGGTGGCGGTGGTGTAGGGGGATCAGATTAGGGGTTAATATATTTAATATAGGTGGCAGCGGTGTAGGGGGATCACATTAGGGGGTAATATATTTAATATAGGTTGCGGCGGTGTAGGGGGTTCAGATTAGGGGGTAATATATTTCATATAGGTGGCGGCGGTGTAGGGGGGTCAGATTAGGGGGTAATACATTTAATGTAGGTGGCGGTGGGGTCTGGGAGCGGCGGTTTAGGGGTTAATACTAGGATAGGTTTATTGTGGTGTGGGCTATGGCAGTTTAGGGGTTAATAATTAGGCTTATTGCGTTGTGGGGGGTTGTCGGTCTAGGGGTTAATACATTTATTGTTAGGAGTGAGAGGGGGGATTGCGGATAGAGGGGTATACGTGTCGAGCTATTTTTGGAGGCGTGTTAGACAGTTACGGGAGATTTAAAAGTTTAGTTTGTTTTTTTAGGGGCCGGCAGTTTCTAAAGTGCCGTAAGTCACTGGCGACTCCAGAAATTTGTAGTTACGCTTATTTCTGGACATCGCTAGTTTGTCCGACTTACGGCACTTTAGCAACTTCCGGCGGGGTATATTGGATACTCCGATGTGCGAGGTGAAACTACGGGCGGCGTGGGTTACCTCGCTTGCACTGAAAAGTACGCCGTATATCGGATCGTGCCCACGGTTGTCAAAAAGACCAAGTTTAACTCTTTCACTACCTGGGACTGCAGTACTTTTTCACTGGTGGCTGGACCATTTTTTTTACAATATTGCTATGGATACATTTAAAATCAAAATATATAACCCTGCACATAGTTAGGTCACTTGTATAAGCTAATCACTTTAAATATAACTTTCGCCAAGATTAATGCAAACCAACGTATAATCAAAATAAGTGATAATGCTACAAAGCAAACGTGACCTAGGGGGAATAATAATACTTAAATTTGCATAGATTATTATAATTTTCAAAAGTATATTCAAGGTAATGGTATCAATGTAATCAAAATAGGTTAAAAAATACACAGAAACATTTCTGAAACAGAAAGCTTTCTGAAGGAGAAATCATGATAATTAAGACCTTTCTACCTTTAAAAACAAGTGTATATAAAAATCAAATATTAAACTAAAAAAAATATGTAATAAAAACTAAAATTATAAAAATACACAAAAGTAAACAAAAATCTCTGAGAAAGGGGCTTATAGTAAGCTATAAGTCTCTCCAAAAAATAACAGTCACAGGCAATTCCGCCAATACACAATAGCCAATGAATATAGTTACAGACACAGTATCTCCAATAACAACATGGATATATAGTTGCTTCAGTTTGGTGGTCCCCACATAATAAGAATCTCCTCACTCACTGTTACTAGAACAGGTCTGCAGTGTCTTTTCCCAAGTCTCTCCACAGCATATCTGCTGTACAGACACTGGTAAGCATTACTTCCTGGTTGTCCAGCCATGTGGTCAAGGTACCCAATAAAATCACAGATATATTTGAATGCTCACTCAGTATGAGAGTGATACCTAATAGTGCAATAATTCTTCTTATAAGGCTTTGTAATTGATAAATAAGCCACAGCCAACATGTTTGGCTCATAGGACTTAACAAGGCTATTCCCGAGAAGAAATTTGTCAATTAATTATTCAACATCAAAATATAAAAAATTCCCTATTAAATGTCAAAAATGTACATTTAAACTATGCAGCATGCCTTTTCTACTTAATTTACTACTCAATGTCAACATATTAAAATGCTGTCCCTAGTCAATTGTTTTTTAATCATTATTGTTGTCTCCCTGTGTCTCTCCCCAGCTTTTTGAAACTGGTGGTAAGTTTTGCAATTTATCTGTCCCCAACTAATGATCTTCTGAATTTTATCCTATCCAATGTTGAGGTCCTCATATAAATGCTTTTCAACGCAAAGTAGGGATGGATATTATCACTTTAGGAGATGGGATAAAACACAAACAGTATGAAGTTAGAAAGAACAGTGGGGCTAGGCGGGGCCAGGTGCCGGGTGTGTGGCTGTGCACAGTCAGTGAGGGAATCATAAGACAGAGAGCTCTAAAAAGCAGAGGGGGATAAAGAGAGGGGGGAGAGTGAGCAAAAGAGATTGGGGAGAGTGAGCAAAGGAGAGGGGGGAGATAGCACAAAAGAGAGGGGGGGAGAGAGCACAAAAGAGAGGGGGGGAGAGAGCACAAAAGAGAGGGGGGGAGAGAGCACAAAAGAGAGGGGGGAGAGAGCGCAAAAGGGAGAGGGGGGAGAGAGAGAGCAAAAAAGAGGGGGGAGAGAGAGAGCAAAATAGGGAGAGAGACAGCAAAAGAGAGGAGGGGGAGAGAGAGCAAAAGAGGGGGGAGAGAGAGAGAGCAAAAGAGAGCGGGGAGAGCGAGCAAAAGAGAGGGAGAGAGACAGCAAAAGAGAGGGGGAAAGAGAGAGCAAAAGAGAGGGGGAAAGAGAGAGCAAAAGAGAGGGGGGAGAGAGAGAGCAAAAGAGAGGGGGAAAAGAGAGGGGAGAAAGAGAGAGCAAAAGAGAGGGGGGAGAGAGAGAGCAAAAGAGAGGGGGAGAGAGCACAAAAGAGAGGGGGGAGAGAGCGCAAAAGGGAGAGGGGGAGAGAGCGCAAAAGAGAGGGGGGAGAGAGAGAGCAAAAGAGAGGGGAGAAAGAGAGAGCAAAAGAGGGGGGAGAGAGAGAGAGCAAAAGAGGGAGAAAGACAACAAAAAAGGGAGAGAGACAGCAAAAGAGGGGGGGGGGGAGAGAGCAAAAGAGAGGGGGGAGAGAGAGAGCAAAAGAGAGGGGAGAAAGAGCACAGTCAGTGAGTGAATCATAAGACAGAGAGCTCTAAAAAGCAGAGGGGGATAAAGAGAGGGGGGAGAGTGAGCAAAAGAGATTGGGGAGAGTGAGCAAAGGAGAGGGGGGAGAGAGCACAAAAGAGAGGGGGGAGAGAGCACAAAAGAGAGGGGGGAGAGAGCACAAAAGAGAGGGGGGAGAGAGCACAAAAGAGAGGGGGGGAGAGAGCACAAAAGAGAGGGGGAGAGCGCAAAAGAGAGGGAGAGAGCACAAAAGAGAGGGAGAGAGAGAGCGCAAAAGAGAGGGGGGAGAGAGCGCAAAAGAGAGGGGGGAGAGAGCGCAAAAGAGAGGGGGGAGAGAGCGCAAAAGGGAGAGGGGGGAGAGAAAGAGCAAAAGAGAGGGGGGAGAGAGAGAGCAAAATAGGGAGAGAGAGAGCAAAAGAGAGGGGAGAAAGAGAGAAAGAGAGAGCAAAAGAGGGGGAGAGAGAGAGAGCAAAAGAGAGCGGGGAGAGCGAGCAAAAGAGAGGAAGAGAGACAGCAAAAGAGGGAGAGACAACAAAAGAGGGAGAGAGACAGCAAAAGAGAGGGGGGGAGAGAGCAAAAGAGAGGGGGAGAGAGAGAGCAAAAGAGAGGGGGGGAAAGAGAGAGCAAAAGAGAGGGGGGAGAGAGAGAGCAAAAGAGAGGGGAGAAAGAGAGAGCAAAAGAGAGGGGAGAGAAAGCACAAAAGAGAGGGGGAGAGAGCGCAAAAGAGAGGGGGGAGAGAGAGAGCGCAAAAGAGAGGGGGGAGAGAGAGAGCGCAAAAGAGAGGGGGGAGAGAGAGAGCAAAAGAGAGGGAGAGAGAGAGCAAAAGAGGGAGAGAGACAGCAAAATAGGGAGAAAGACAACAAAAGAGGGAGAGAGACAACAAAAGAGGGAGAGAGACAGCAAAAGAGAGGGGGGAGAGAGAGCAAAAGAGAGGGGGGAAAGAGAGAGCAAAAGAGAGGGGGGAGAGAGAGAGCAAAAGAGAGGGGGAAAAGAGAGGGGAGAAAGAGAGGGGGGAGAGAGAGAGCAAAAGAGAGGGGAGAAAGAGAGCGCAAAAGAGAGGGGGAGAGAGCACAAAAGAGAGGGGGGAGAGAGCGCAAAAGGGAGAGGGGGAGAGAGCGCAAAAGAGAGGGGGGAGAGAGCGAGCAAAAGAGAGGGAGAGAGAGAGCAAAAGAGGGAGAGAGACAGCAAAATAGGGAGAGAGACAGCAAAAGAGAGGAGGGGGAGAGAGAGAGCAAAAGAGAGGGGAGAAAGAGAGAGCAAAAGAGGGGGGAGAGAGAGAGAGCAAAAGAGAGCGGGGAGAGCAAGCAAAAGAGAGGGAGAGACACAGCAAAAGAGGGAGAAAGACAACAAAAGAGGGAGAGAGACAGCAAAAGTGAGGGAAGGAGAGAGAGCAAAAGAGAGGGGGGAGAGAGAGAGCAAAAGAGAGGGGAGAAAGAGAGAGTAAAAGAGAGGGGATATAGAGAGAGAGCAAGGGGTGGGACCGCTGTACTGCAAAAAATGGCCCGTGTACTAGTATACCTAATATTGCAGTTTTGATTGACTATGCAATAGTGCCACCTAGAGGAGGAAATAAATATAAAATCCTCACTAAGGCCTCTGATTGAAAGTGCTACGAGGTGGTGAAATATTCCAAAGGATCCACCTCTACGTTGAGCGAGCCTGTCGAACAAATTCCAAGCTCCAGACACAGCTGCACGGCGAGAGGCATTGGCTATACATGCCATTGGTCGGCGATGCCGGATATAGACAACACCCAGAATTGCCCCCCATATTATTGATGTATAGTAAAGGATCCCTGGAAATATAACTGTTGTGCCTAACCACTAAACTGTAAAACACAGGAAAACCACAGGAGAAGTGGAGGATGAGAACCTAACTGAAAATCTATGCCACTGTAGAAAAATAAAACAACGCAGCAAACCGCAAGTATTAAGCCATCATCCATCTAGTTAAAATCACTAAACTGAAAACATGGTGCTTTTGTTTCTCTTTCTACTATGCCCTTATACTCAAGAGCTGCAGGAATAGGGGGGGGGGGGGGGAGAAGTGGCAGCTGTGCTGAAAGTTAGAGCAAAGAATCTACTAATCTGCAAATGATAGCACACTTATTAAAGTTATACAGACCCTTTAGCTTACTTCCCTACTACTTCATTAGAGACTGATATATTACTGCACATTTATGTAATATAGGGATATTCTCTTGGATTCTTATCAAGAAGAATAGCCCTTCTCCTACCCTCACTAATTAATTACAGGACCTCAGTGGAGGTTATGGAATAGCTGCAGCAAATATCAAATTTTTGTTTTGTTTTTTATCCTTTTTATCCTGTCTTTTATTCTTGCAGGAATATGTCGCCTAAAAAGAATACTAATAAGCCGGAAAGGGGGCAGAAGCATCCAGCTCATAAAACGCCTTCGGTCAACACCTTCTTTAAACTGCATGATAATGGAGCCCAGGTGCAGGTGCCAACTGTACCCCATAATCCAAAAGCACCATCAGACTGAGAAGATGAAGAAACCTGCACAGATAATATGGTCTCTATATCTCAAACCTTGTTGGAATTTTTGCCATCTAAAAAATACTTCACAACATTATTGTCACAAGTACGCAGCTGCATTAAAGAAGAAATCTCAGGCCTCAGAAAAGACATTAATGAAATAGGAAACAAGGTTGAATACCTTGAGGAGGTTCAAGAAAGCAACCAGGAGGAAATATCTATTTTGCAGCAACAACTAAAAGGTCAGGAAACCTCCATTATGCAGCTTCACGATAAGCTTGAGGACTTAGAGAACAGGGAAAGGCGTCAAAATCTTAGAATCCGGGGAGTGCCGGAATCAGTTCTCACCTCATCAATACCGGGATACCTGCAGGAGCTCTTTACACACATTAAAGGGGCCCCGTACGACAAACCCATTCAATTTGAAAGAGCCCATAGGGCATTGTGCCCCAAATCACTGGATCCAAAGAAACCTAGGGACATCATTTTAAAATTTAAAGATTATTCCCAAAAAGAATAAGTCTCACAACTTGCACGCAAACAGAGATCTATTAATTTTCAGGATAGCAACATCCAAATTTTTGCGGATTTGGCCCCAAGAACCTTGCTAAGATGGAGGGAATTCAACCACCTCACAGCACATTTAAGGAACTTAAACATTGCATATCGGTGGGGTTTCTCATGCTCGGTCCATGTCATCAGACAAGGTCAAAGATTCATATGCAATGATGTCCTGGAGACAGAAAGCTTTTGTGCACACCTACATATCGATCCACCACTTGAACCCATTATATCTTCAGGATCACGTGAACAACTCAGAAAGGAAGATGTCTCAAAGCCTCAAAGAACAAAATGGCAAACAGTGCCAGCCAAAAGACTTAGACCTGCTCATTCTGGTCCTTCTCAGGAAACAGTAGAACCCCCATGAACACTCTTCACAGCAAGGGGTAACAGATTTTAGAAGAATTACTGTGTCTCCTACCATGGTGGAGATGTGGTGTTTATGTTATTCAGTTCAACATTCTGATTTTTACTGGCTAAAAGTTCAAGTTAGGCCTATTTTGAAATGTTTGTGCCAGTTAGCTGTTCATCACCACGAAATACATAGCTAACCTGATGGTACCTGTGGGAAGGTACCTCTGCCCCTTCAAGTCTTCCTCAAGATCGTGGGGTAAGAATCACCGAGTGGTAAGATAAAAGCATGATTACCCACTTATATTGACTATACTGGTTATATCTCTTAAAAACCTTTATACCCTGTTGATATTTGTTAAATTTGCAAACCTGAGTCACTCCAGATTTCAAATGACTCTATATGAACGCTTTTGATTAAACGGGGTTATTGACTTACCAGGTTCTACGTATCCTCTTTCCCCATAAAGATGTGTGGACTTTAACAATTGGTGGTCAGTTGCTCCATTATTTAATACTTATAGATTTAATCATTCTAGCGAAACAAATATAGTAGTCAGTTACTTATTGTTATTTACTTTTAGCTAATTTGTTGTTATCAATGTTTGGTTGCTCCCTTTTCCCCTCTAACTATTTTAGAGGCTGCTGCTCAGAGTTCACTGCGCAGTTGAATCACTGAACCATAGTACAGTTTAGTTAATATAGACTTGTTATATGCTCTAATGATATTTATTTGTGTTAGAGCTATAGGTCAGACGGGGATATCTCCCCAGTTTTTTGTTGTTGTTTAAAACACAATGTATCTCACTAGTTTTTGGATTCCTTCTTTGAATCCTACAATTAGAGATTTCTCTCTCAGTATGTATATCTTACAAATTGCTTATTACTTTCCTTTCTCTCAATCTCCCACTTTCTTTTTCTTTTCTAAATATTGGTCTTTCATGTGTTATATATGGCGCTTACAGGGGTATTCAGCGTATCTACAAATTTTTTTCAGCTCAATATGGTTGATATAAAGGGACATTCCCTAACATTTATGACCCAAAATGTGAAAGGGTTTAACGTACCACACAAACATTCTATGGCCTTACGTGATATAAAACTAAAAAAGTGTGACATTTTATTTTTACAAGAGACGCACTTTAGGAAAAACTTTGAACCTAAATATTTCTCACCTCACTATACCCAACACTATCATAACAGTCACCCTGACATAAAAATAAATGGGGTTAGTATCCTTTTCCATAACTCAGTACCATTTCAGCTCCACAGTATAGAGGAAGATAAAGAAGGGAGATACCTTGGCCTGAAGGGCCTTCTATTTGGAAGACCAATCACGCTGATCAACATTTATGCCCCTAACACAAAACAAAGGCAATTTTTTCAAAATATTACTAATATGACTATCCCTTTCACAACAGGCCCCCTATTAGTAGCTGGTGACTTTAATATCCCTCTTGACCCATCGATAGATAGTTCCAATCCAAATATTCGTATTCCCCAAAAATCTCTGAAATCCATATGTTCAAACTTATGCCTTCTTACACTCCATGACACATGGAGAATTTCACACCCACACATTAGGGATTACACTTTCTTTTCAAACCCGAATAAATCATATTCCCGATTAGATTATATTTTAGTAGATCATTTGTTCCTAAGTCTCCTAGAATCCTCCAGGATCTCATCAACCACTTGGTCCGATCATTATGCAGTCATTAGCAAATTCAGATGGCCCTCTGCTCCAGTTAAGCCATTTCTATGGCGGTTGGACAACTCTATTCTATCTGACCCAATTAGCATACAACACTTAGAAAAGACACTTACAAACTTTTTTCAGGAGAATTTGACACCGGATACTAACACTAGGGTAGTATGGGAAACTCATGAATGTGTTCTTAGGGGAGAACTCATTAAAATTAAAGCGCATAAAACTAAACAATATAGGGAAAAATACACACAACTCGCAGCTGCTCTCTTAGAAGTGGAGCATGAACACAAGCTTGATCCCTCAAACGAAGAGACTCTGAGGAAACTATTAAAACTCAGAACTGAGATAAACAACATGCTACATATTAAATCACAAGGACAAGCATTTTATCTTAAACAAAAAATTTTTACAGAAGGAAATAAACCAGGTAGAATGTTAACGAGGGCACTCAGACAAAAACAAAACTCTTCTTATGTACACCATTTACTAAATGACGCAAATCAAAAGATAGAGGATTCAACCTCTATAGCGGAATTGTTTAGACTATATTATGCAAAGCTCTATGATTTATTTCCCAACAGGTAAACTTTGGAACATGAACATGTATGCTCCTCATATCTTCAACAGCTTTCAACCCCAGTCTTACAAACAGATATGGTAGAATTCCTCCAAAAACCAATAGATGCCTTATAAATAGAAAAAGTAATAAAAACTCTGAAGCCATGGAAAAGCCCAGGACCAGATGGGTACACAGGCTTATATTTCAAAACCTTCAAACACATTTTAATTCCCCACCTCCTTACCCTGTTCCAGTCTATAGACCAAAATGAGCCGATGTCCTTGAACATGTTGGAGGCTTTTATAACAGTACTGCCCAAACCAGGCAAATCCCCAGACCAGCCAGCTCACTTCCGACCTATCTCCCTCCTGAATGTTGATTTAAAAATTTACGCCAAAGTTTTGGCAAATAGACTCAATGCAGTCCTCCCTTTGCTGATTCATGTGGATCAGGCAGGCTTTGTACCTGGTCGAGAGGCCAGGGACAACACCACGCATGTGCTGCAACTTATGCAATTTGTTTCTTTACATAAAACCCCTTCAATCCCCCTGTCAACAGATGCTGAAAAGGCCTTTGACAGATGGGATTGGACCTTTTTAAAACTCACCCTCCAGAAATTCGGTATCCCAGAGGAATTTATCTCCAAAATCTTTGCACTTTATGTGGGCCCAACAGCCAAAGTTAAAGTGAATGGTATCCTGTCCGGCTCATTTCATATTAAGAATGGGACGAGACAGGGGTGTCCTCTTTCCCCCTTATTATTTGTACTCTCTATGGAAATTTTGGCAATCAAGCTTAGGGGCAGCTCGGAGGTGAGTGGTCTGCAGATTAACCAGACACAATACAAAGCTACATTGTTTGCGGACGACTTACTGCTTTCCCTTACCAACCCGACTAAATCCCTCCCTGCAGCTCGCCTAATTTTGGCCCAATATGGGAGAGCCTCAAACTACGCAATAAACTCTTCCAAATCGGAATTACTTCCAATGGAAATGTCTCCAGCAGAATGTAAATGATTGGAAGTTGATTATCCATATCAAATTCAAACAAAAACGTTAAAGTACTTAGGCGTACATTTATCACCTAACCTACATGACCTGCTCAAATATAACTATGAAAGATTTATACACAAATTCAAATCATTTATTGCTTCTTGGCTCCCTAAATCAATTACTTGGATAGGAAGGATTAATGTGGTAAAAATGAATTTGTTACCTAAACTTTTATATATCTTCCAAACATTCCCTATCCCACTTCCTAAACACTTCCTCCCTACACTACAGTCCATCACTAACTCTTACATATGGCGTAAAAGACCACCAAGGATATCTAAAACAACACTATATTTGCATCCAACTAGGGGAGGGCTAGGTGTACCAAATCTCCAGAATTACAAAGATGCCACTATCCTTCAGAGGATTGTTGATTGGTGTTACCAGTCGGCAACTTCATCTAAAGCCTGGGTCTCCCTGGAACACGACTTAACGGGGATACCCCAACTAGGGAGCTATTGTTGGCTTCCCCCTGAACACCGACCTTCTACAATCCAAAACTATCCCATTATAAAAGAAACTTTTCATGTATGGTCTAGGCAGATACAGAAAAACACCTCATTCTCTAGTATCCCATCCCCTCTCACACCATCACTCTCCAATCCTGACTTCTTGGTGGGGAATTCTCCACCAAACAATTTAAAACTAGACATCCATGGACTTCTCCCGGTCTATCTGTTGATGGAGGCAACAAAAATAATCCCAATGACACAAATGCAAAACTTGGAGAACGACTTCTTCGCTACCTGGCTAAGATATAATCAGCTGACACATTTTATCAACACTCATAAAAACAAACAGGATCTGGTGCGTACTCACACTAGATTTGAACAACTCTGTAGTGCACCTCACCAACCAGCCCAAACTATATCTCTCTTGTATGCTATTCTGAACTCACCTCCAACGGACCACCTTCCTTCTTACACACAAAAATGGCAAAAAGACCTTGCGGGGCAAGTATCAGTAGAGGAATGGAATAAAATTTTCCACAACATAGCCAAATCTTCTCACTAGGCCTCCTAGTCAATTATAAACTCTTAATGAGATGGTACTTGACCCCGCAATGCCTACAATACATATTTCCCCTGACATCTAACAGATGCTGGAGGAAGTGCAACCAAGAGGGTTCCATGTACCCTATTTGGTGGTCATGTCCTAGTATTCAGCCGTTTTGGTGCTCCATAACTAAGGAAATTAGCAAACTCCTAGGATGCGACATTCCTCTAGATCCAGTAGTTTTACTCTTCCATGATATTCCCAAAATGCAATCTAAGGCCCACACTAGGCTTCTACACATTGCATTGAATAGTGCCAAGCAAGTCATTCCTCGGAAATGGAAACATGAGATTACTCCTACGACTGACGAGTGGCTTGCTCAGCTTTCACTAAATATACGACTAGAGAGGTTTCATTACTTCTCCATTAACCAATTGGATTTCTATTACGAGATTCTCTTCCTATGGGAATCCAGACCCCGCAGCTAATTACCAGGAGGACGCAAGATAACCTAACACCCTTGATAGGGGTAAGCCCATACTGTAATTTTAATATCCCTCAGCGAACTTTATTTCACTTCACTCAGGAACACGTGTATTTGACCTCTTCTCTTCTTTTTCTTTCCTCTTCCTTTCCTTCGTTTGTCTATGCTTCTTTTTCTTTATGTCCTGCTAAACACTTGCAAAATTCATATTGACAATTCTCTATGTAACCAATATTGATAATTGTTGTTTGATGGCCTTTCTAGTCCATTTCTTATTGTATTATTTTGTTTAACCCACAACAAATGTAAGAACTGAAACACGGGGATTTCGATGATTGCCAACAGACTTATGTTGTGAGTGTTTTATTCTCTGCTTGTAAATGTTTGAAGTTATTTCAATAAAGCTTTTTCAAAACTCAAAACTCAAAAAAAAAAAAACAACTATCCTAAAAAACTAAAAGTTAAAATAAAAAAGCCTTTTCTTAATTAATATTCAATATTAAAAATGGTATGCATGTATATTGAATAGTGTTTTAAGTATTGCACATACATTAAAATTATAGTTAAAGTATTAATGTTAGCTTGTTGTGTTTATTAGTGAAAACATAGATATAAATGTTAATATATATTTATGTTTATATATTTATGTTAACGTAGTTAGTAGCATTAAAATATTTATTTACATAACAGGCATACAGTTATATAGAACTATAATTTTAATTATACTATCTTTAATATCAAATAATAAACACAACAAGCCACATTAATTGCATTTTAATTTAAATGCAAATATTTAAACAATATGCATTCTACATAACAATGACTCATTTTAAATATTGAATATTTATATGTGGGGCCTTAGCTTCTACAGTTAGTTTTAGTTTTATCACAGTTTAGGGGTCAATGTTTAAATGATATGCATAGTCATGTACAATGCATATTGTTTAAAGTATTTGTATATCTATAGACTGAAAGGCATTTAATGATGTTTTCTATTATTTTAATATATTTTTTCAAATATATATTTTTGTTTGAAATAATAGCAAACAACCATTAAATACATTTAAAGATATCAACAAAACTTTATTTATAACTTGAATTCTAGGAGACCCGTAGGCATCAATCAGGAATGGGATTTTAGCCATTTTGCAGACCAAGATGTGTATGTGTTTAAAACGTTCATCTAGTTTATATTATGTATTTTGTATTTATAATATGGTTCCTTTAATCATTGCCTTTATACATAGATTTGCCTTTTCCATACTTATCGTCTTTCGAAGTAACATGTGCATGATTCCTCTTTTTTCTATAAGATATGACAAGTCCACAGATTCATCCTTTACTTGTGGGATATTATCCTCCTGCTAACAGGAAGTGGCAAAGAGCACCACAGCAGAGCTGTCTATATAGCTCATCCCTTAACTCCACCCCCCAGTCATTCTCTTTGCCTACTCTAAGTACTAGGATAAACAGGCCAAGAAGCCCGCTGCTGCCACCAAGACAGCATGAAGGGGTAGCCCCCGATCCGGGACCGGATCTAGTAGGGGGCAGACTTTCTCTCTTTGCTCAGGCTTGTGCAAGAGACGTTCAGGACTCCTGGGCATTAGAAATCGTAACCCAGGGGTATCTACTAGATTTCAAAGATTCTCCTCCAAGGGGGAGATTCCATCTTTCTCAATTGTCTGTAGACCAGACAAAAAGAGAGGCGTTCTTATGCTGTGTAGAAGACCTATATACCATGGGAGTGATCTGCCCAGTTCCGAAAACAGAACAGGGGCAGGGGTTTTACTCCAATCTGTTTGTGGTTCCAAAGAAAGAGGAAACCTTCAGACCAATTTTAGATCTCAAGATCCTAAACAAATTCCTCAGAGTCCCATCCTTCAAGATGGAGACCATTCGGACTATTTTACCAATGATCCAGGAGGGTCAATATATGACCACCATGGACTTAAAGGATGCGTATCTACACATCCCTATCCACAAAAATCATAACCAGTTCCTCCGGTTCGCCTTCCTGGACAAGCATTACCAGTTTGTGGCACTTCCCTTCGGGTTGGCCACAGCTCCCAGAATTTTCACAAAAGTGCTAGGGTCCCTTTTGGCGGTTCTAAAGCCGCGGGGCATAGCTGTGGCGCCTTATCTGGATGATATCTTAATTCAGGCGTCAACTTACCAACTAGCCAAATCTCACACGGACATCATGTTGGCTTTTCTAAGATCTCACGGGTGGAAGGTGAACGTAAAAAAGAGTTCACTTAGCCCTCTCACAAGAGTTCCTTTCCTGGGAACTCTGATAGATTCGGTGGACATGAAAATTTTTCTGACGGAGGTCAGGAAATCAAAGATTCCTCGGCCATCAGTGGCTCAGTGTATGGAGGTAATCGGACTAATGGTAGCGGCAATGGACATAGTTCCGTTTGCTCGCTTGCATCTCAGACCACTGCAACTATGCATGCTCAAACAGTGGAATGGGGATTATGCGGATTTATCTCCTCAGATAAATCTGGATCAAGAGACCAGAGACTCTCTTCTTTGGTTGTTGTCACAGGATCATCTGTCCCAGGGAATGTGTTTCCACAGGCCAGCATGGGTCATAGTGACGACGGACGCCAGCCTATTGGGCTAGGGTGCAGTCTGGAATTCCCTGAAAGCACAGAGTGTGTGGACTCAGGAGGAGGCTCTCCTCCCGATAAATATTCTAGAACTGGGAGCGATCTTCAATGCGCTTCAGACGTGGCCTCAGCTGGCTTTGGCAAGATTCTTAAGATTCCAGTCGGACAATATCACAACTGTAGCATATATCAATCATCAGGGGGGAACAAAGAGTTCTCTAGCGATGATAGAGGTTTCCAAAATAATTTGATGGGCAGAAACTCACTCTTGCCATCTATCAGCAATCTATATCCCAGGAGTGGAGAACTAGGAAGCGGATTTTCTAAGTCGGCAGACTTTTCATCCGGGGGAGTGGGAACTCCATCCGGAGGTGTTTGCACAATTGATTCATCAATGGGGCACACCAGAATTGGATCTGATGGCATCTCGTCAAAATGCCAAACTTCCTTGTTATGGGTCCAGATCAAGGGATCCTCAAGCAGTACTGTTAGATGCTCTAGCAGTACCTTGGTTGTTCAACCTGGCTTATGTGTTTCCATCATTTCCTCTCCTTCCTCGTCTGATTGCCAGAATCAAACAGGAGAGAGCTTCAGTGATTTTGATAGCACCTGCGTGGCCACGCAGGACTTGGTATGCATACTTGGTGGACATGTCATCTCTACCACCATGGACTCTGCCACTGAGACAGGACCTTCTCATTCAAGGTCCGTTCCAGCATCCAAATCTAGTTTCTCTCCGGCTGAATGCCTGGAGATTGAACACTTAATTTTATCCAAGCGGGGATTATCCGAGTCGGTCATAGATACCTTGATTCAGGCTCGGAAGCCTGTCACTAGGAAAATTTATCATAAGATATGGCGTAAATATCTTTATTGGTGCGAATCCAAAGGCTACTCATGGAGTAAGATCAGGATTCCTAGGATTTTGTCCTGTCTCCAAGAAGCATTGGAGAAGGGGCTATCAGCTAGTTCCCTAAAGGGACAGATATCTGCTTTATCAATTTTACTGCACAAGCGTCTGGCAGATGTTCCAGACGTTCAGTTGTTCTGTCAGGCTTTAGTTAGAATCAAGCCTGTGTTTAAACCTGTTGCTCCGCCATGGAGTTTGAATTTAGTTCTTAAAGTTCTTCAAAGGGTTCCGTTTGAACCTATGCATTCCATAGATATTAAGCTTCTATCTTGGAAAGTTCTGTTTTTAGTTGCTATCTCTTCGGCTCAAAGAGTTTCTGAACTATCTGCATTGCAATGCGACTTGCTTTATCTTGTTTTCCATGCTGATAAGGTGGTTTTGCGTACCAAACCTGGATTCCTTCCTAAGGTTGTTACTAATAGGAATGTTAATCAGGAAATTGTTGTTCCTTCTCTGTGTCCTAATCCTTCCTCTAAGAAGGAGCGTTTATTGCACAACTTGGACATGGTTCGTGCTTTGAAGTTTTACTTGCAAGCAACCAAAGATTTCCGTCAAACATCTTCTTTGTTTGTTGTCTATTCTGGAAAATGTAGAGGTCAAAAAGCTACGGCTACCTCTCTTTCTTTTTGGCTGAAAAGCATCATCCGCTTGGCATACGAGACTGCTGGACTGCAGCCTCCTGAAAGAATTACAGCTCACTTTACTAGAGCGGTGGCTTCCACATGGGCTTTTAAAAATTATGCTTCTGTTGAACAGATTTGTAAGGCTGCGACTTGGTCTTCGCTTCATACCTTTTCCAAATTTGATACTTTTGCTTCTTCTGAGGCTATTTTTGGGAGAAAAGTTCTTCAAGCAGTGGTGCCTTTTGTTTAGCCATCTGTCTTGTCCCTCCCGTTCATCCGTGTCCTGTAGCTTTGGTATTGTATCCCACAAGTAAAGGATGAATCCGTGGACTCGTCGTATCTTATAGAAGAAAAGTAAATTTATGCTTACCTGATAAATTAATTTCTTCTATGATACAACGAGTCCACGGCCCGTCCTGTCAATTTAAGACAGATTATATTTTTTTATTTGAAACTTCAGTCACCTCTGCACCTTTTAGTTTCTCCTTTTTCTTCCTGTACCTTCGGTCGAATGACTGGGGGGTGGAGTTAAGGGAGGAGCTATATAGACAACTCTGCTGTGGTGCTCTTTGCCACTTCCTGTTAGCAGGAGGATAATATCCCACAAGTAAAGGATGAATCCGTGGACTTGTCGTATCATAGAAGAAATTAATTTATCAGGTAAGCATAAATTTGCTTTTTATGTCGCTTTGGACCAAATTACGATTCAACTGCTTTCAAGATGGTTTTTATTATAATTCCTATTTTTTTTTTATTTTTTAAAATAAGCTATATTAGCGAAATGTGAAAAAGAACATATAAATATTGTGAGTACAATATATCATCAAATATTACATGAAACCATACATTTGTACATATTGTGAAAGACATCTCGCATTTAGTAATGAACTCTGTTCAAACAGCGCAGAAAGTCTCATCAGATATAAGAGAAAGGTAATCTGACTATTCATCATAAACATCAAACTTAAGCTGTTTAAAAATATAAGCTATTATAACAGCTATTTCTTCTTATATATTGAATACAAAGCATAAAGAAGAATAAACCATTGGGCACAGATCTATATTATAGGTATTTTATCCACAGCTTACTTGTGTCACACAGCTGTGGGCTAGGATGTACCCAATATAAGGGTCCCTATCTAACAAGAAAGAAAGGTAGAAGTAAGAGAGAATAGTAAGTCCAGAAAAGGGGGGAAATAAGGGGAAGAGGAGGAGGAGAGGAAGGAGGGAAGAAAAAAAAAAAAGGGGGGGGAAGGGGTAGGAGCGTGCACTGGCGTAATCCACCATCAACAGCTAGAGTTTTACAAAAGAATCAGAGTCCCCGTCCTTCCCAAGTCAGCGGCATCATTTCATGCATACATAATTTCCCCATTCTAAGGTAATGGTATCTCTCTAGGCTTAGCAAGTCAGCAATTTAATTTTTCCATTCCTGTACACTAGGGATACTCTGTTTTTTCCAGTATAAAGGAATCAAACCTTTCACCCCATTCAACATCAGCAAGAGAAGCAGGTACTTGTCCTCCCCAACAATCTTAGGTAATTTGTGGTATAATAAATAGCAGGGACTGGGAGGAATGATAACTCCAAGGACCCTACTCATCTCGACCACAATGCCGTCCCAATAAGGCCGTATCAGCGGGCACGTCCACCAACTATGTAAAATGGTACCTTCACATCCGCACCCCCTCCAGCATCCCCCACCTGTGTGTGGATATATATGTTTCAGTCTTTGGGGAGTCAGATACCACCTACTCAACAATTTATATTGCGTTTCTTGGACCCTAGCCGAGACGGAAGCCTTCCTAGTCCTTTCAAAGATCTTGTTCCATTCCTTATAATCTATTTCCAGGCCCAACTCATCTTGCCAAGTCTGTGTGTAAGTTGGAAGAGTGTGTCCCCCTCCCAGTACCAAAAGTTTATATAGCTGTGAAATCAAGTGGGTCGGGTGATGAGTCATTGTACAGAGGGTTTCAAAGGGGGTCCTGTGTCTCGTCAGGTTAGGTCTCTCCTTGTGGGTATCAAAGTAATGTCTGATCTGCGCTACTCTAAACCTTGATGTAAAAATTCCACTATCCCATTCAGCCAATTCTACTTGAGACTTCAGTTTATCTTGTTGAAGTATATTATATATTGCCGAGTCCGCAAGACTATATGTTTTGCTCGGGTGATAAGGCCCGGATACAAATCCCAAGTCGGGATTCTCTCTAATTGGGGTATTCGGCGAGCTTGGGTCAGAAATATAAGAGGCCTTGTTAATTAAACTGTCCCAACCTACAAAAACTTCATTCACTAGAGGGTAAAGCTTGGTCATAGAAGGTCTATGAACCGGGGAGATCCACACAAGGGCTCCCACATTACCTCTCTTCAAGATTGCATTGTCAACTTGAATCCAAGCCTTTTGGGATGAATTCTGACACCATTCCACCAATCTCTGGAGGGATATCGCCTTCTGATACAACCGTAAGTCCGGCACTCCCAATCCACCCCTATCTCGGGGTAGGTAAACAGTTCTCTTATTAATTCTCGGTTTTAGATGCCTCCAAATGTAAGACTCTATCGCCGACTGTATTTGGTGAATGAGATGAGATGCTGCAGACAGCGGAATAGTCTGCATGATATAAAGTACTCGCGGTAGCACATTCATTTTAACCACCCCGATATGGCCAAGCCAGGAGATGGTTTTATTTCTCCAGTTCGATAGATCTCTAAGGATCTCTTCTTGGATAGTTTTATAGTTCAGGTCTACAATCCCCTTCAATCCCCTCCCATCAGGAAAATGCCAAGGTATCTCAGCTTGCTATGTGCAATTTTTATCGGGCACTCTTCGTAGAGGGTCCTAAATTCAGCCTGGGGGATTGTGACATTCATAATTTCAGGCTTCAGGGGATTCAAAAGAAAATTTGAAACATTGCCAAATGAAGCAAATTCCTCAATGGCCACTTTAAGAGACTGTCTTTCATCAGAGATCAATAATAAGACATCATCGGCTTACATGGCGAGCTTGTGCTCAGAGCCCTCCACCAAGATCCCTCTTATCTCTGTGTTAGCTCAGATTTTACTTGCTAATATTTTGTTAGGGCAAATAGGAGAGGGGACAGGGGACAGCCCTGCCTGGTCCCATTTTGAATTGAAAAGGCATTGGAAAGTGTACCATTCACCCTAGCGTTAGGCGATGAATATAGAGATATAATCCTATTTATAAGTTTAGGTCCAAAACCGAACTTGCTTAAAGTGTGTTGCATAAATGACAAGCTAACCCGGTCGAATGCTTTCTCCGCATCTGTTGAGACCAGTGCTAGCGGAATTTTATTGTTGTGAGCATAGGTTATCATTTGAAGGACCTTTAGGGTATTGTCTCTAGCCTCCCGCCCCAGGATAAAACCCACTTGATCAGTAGAAATTATCTGAGGGAGATATCTGTTGAGGCGGTTAGCAATTACTTTCGATAGGATCTTAACATCTGAGTTGAGCAATGAAATCGGACGATAATTCTCAGGCTTAATTTCAGGTTTGCCTGGCTTGGGGATCACTGTGATATGGGCCTCAAGCATCGAGCGAGGAAGTGATGGAGTGTCAGACAGCAGGTTAAAAAGATTCAACATTTCAAGTGCTAAGATGTCACCAAATACTTTATAATATTTGGCTCCATAGCCATCAGGACCTGGACTCTTACCGGATGTTATATCTTTAATAGCCTGTTTAAGCTCCTCAAGAGTAAACGGGGACTCCAATGCTTCAGTGTCTTGCATCGAAAGTTTTGGAACATCAACGCTATCGAGATACTCATGAATCTTCCGCATCTCTCGCTCCTGAGAGGGAGAACCCTCCGCTAGTCCAACATCATCTTGGATGTTGTATAAGGTTTCATAGTAAGAGCCGAATATCTCGGCGATCGATTTCCCATCCTCTCTGGGTTTCCCATCAGGATGTATCATGCGGTGGACATAGTGTTTTCTTTTTTTACGCGCGATGGCCCTGGCAAGCAAACGTCCAGCCTTGTCACCCTGTTCAAAAAACTGTTGTCTCAAGATTAGGGCTTTTTTTTTGATTATCTTCTTGTAAGAATTTCAACAATGCCGTTCTCGCCTGGGCCAGGGTCTTACTTAGCGCTTCATCTGTAGGTGCGATCTTGTGTGCTCTCTCCGCTATATCCACACTAGAAAGCAAGGTCCGATATAATTCTCTTCTACCCTTGACAATCTCGGCCTTCTGTTTAAGAAAAAGGCCTCGAATTGTGCACTTGTGAGCTTCCCAGACCATTGTGGGTAGGGAGCCTGATCCCTCATGTATCTGAAAAAATTCTACTAGGGCCTTTTCAATTTCTGACCGGAAAATTGGATCGTCCAACAAAGTGTCATCAAATTTCCAGTTGTAGGGCATAACCGGTTTGTTGGACCAATGTACTGAACATGTGATCGGGGCATGATCTGACCAAGTGATAGGAAGTATATTACTACTCGTAGTGATAGTAAGCCCTGTTGCATCTGTAAACCAGTAATCTATTCTAGAGTATTTTCTGTGGGGATGTGAATAAAATGTGACATTTTTGGAAGTAGGGTGTTGCATCCACCAAACGTCATGTAGTGCTGCGTCTCTAAGTGAGGATACCATGCGCTTGAGGGTCTTATGAGGGATGCTAGAGACCCCGTTAGAGGTGTCCAAGGATGGGTCCAGAGAGGCATTTAGGTCTCCTCCCAGGAATAGAATACCAGATTGTAATTCAAGAACTTTGTGCATAACAGTTTGGAAAAAAGTATGTTGAGATTGATTGGGACAATAGACATTAGCCAAGGTAATGGGTCTGCCGTATATTAAGCCAATAAGGATCAAGTACCTGCCCTCTGGGTCCCTATGTATTTGAGTAAGTTGAAACGGTATGTCAGTGCTAATAATAATACCCACTCCATTCCTCTGTCTAGGGCCGGAGGCAAAAAAAGCAGTAGGATAGTGATGGCTAAACCAACGGGGTTCATGACCTGAGGCAAAGTGTGTCTCTTGCAGATAAATAACATCTCCCCTAGCCTGTGTAAATCTCTAAAAACTACAGAACGCTTAGTCGGGCTATTCAGGCCTTTTACGTTTATAGAGATCAACTCTATGGGCCGTGACTTGGCTCAAGATTTAGAAGGGGAGAGAAAAAAAAAAAGGAAGGGGAAGAAGAGGGAGGAGGTGAGAGGATGTTAAAGGGAAGAAAGGAAATGAGCCGGGGTTAAGGAAAGAAGTATAAAGTTAGAGAAGAGAAGAGGAGAGCGACTTATGTCGCAGAGTAGTATATGTAAAAAGAATAAGACCTGTCCTTTAAACACTGTACGCTAAGTCTAAGTTATATTGTATTATACACAGGTGTATATCAATTCAAGGAACTACAAACAATTACAATAAGTACACAAACAGGGGTAGTGTTCCCTGCCTTCTTACACAATATATAAACTTTTTTAAAACATTAAACAGTAAACAAGTACATTTGTGAGTTGCATAGTTCTTAACTTTCCCTCCAGGGGTCTAGGGGAAAGCCCACACTTTAAATATAAAAAGCGTGAGCTAAAAACATGGCATAAAATCTTATCTATTATATTAAATATTATATAGACATGGTAGCATAATAATTTTGGGAGCCTTCACTTTTTCCTACATCTGACGTTAGGAGTTAATCTCTTTCTAGTGTTCCAAGGGCCTGTGATAAGCTGACCAACGCCCTATTACCTGCCTATTCGATGGAAGCCGGTAAAGTGCAATTTAAAGTTATTCATATATACTGTCCAGTAGCTTATAATCAAGGATAGTGAGCAGTTGGACTAAATTGAGCAAGAAATAAAGAGCTTAGGCGTTACATCGCTACCCCTTCTTTGTTATCTAGATGATCATCTAGCATTTTGACCAGTTTGTAAAGTACAGTTGTGCATCAATCTTAACTATAATATAAATATTGGCGAAAATCCAAACAGACAAGGTGATACCTTAAGGGTTTTTTTTTTATTATTATAAATATATTGAAATGTTTTATTTGTTTAGATTAGCTATAAATGAAAACCGTGGTATTACGAGTATAGTGGACAGCCATCCACAATGCTTCTCCTAACTAGCTGTCTGACCCTTTGCACAAACCTTGGTCAGTGACATGCTCCCTATTAGAGAAATATTACAGAACCTGTCTAAACTAAGTCATTAACCATATTTTAACAACAGTAAACAACAGTAAACATAAACTTATCTGAGTTGACCTTCAATGTCCGATTAGTGGTTTTCTGTCCGTTTGCACCATGTACAAAACAGGCAACTCAAGGTGACCCAAAAGACTGCTATATCCATGTCCTAACATTTCAACCCGGGAGTTGCTGTATTCCATTAGGGTCTTCATCCACTGGGCCCTCCGGGGCTGCGGGAACTTTCACGGGAAGCCTTATGTTAAGGCCCAAGGCTTGATTGAAGGATGGTAGATCGGCAGGAGTTTTAAAGACATGTGTAACATTATTCTTAGTAACAATGAGGCTTGTGGGAAAGCCCCACCTGTAAGGGATTTTATTGGCCTTCAGAGCAGATGTAATAAATCTAAGGTCCCTTCTATTTTAGAGTGAATATACCTGCAGCTCAACTCCTCTGAATTCAATTGGCTGTTTGTTTCTAGCCATTCTCAGTATATCTTCTTTTTCTTTGAAGGAAAGTAATTTTAAAATTATGTCTCTAGGAGGGGCCCTACCTGGGGGTTTAGGGTGTAGTGCCCTGTGAGCTCGGTCTATTTGGATCTCAGGGCCATAATCATAATTTTTGAGATATTTAACAAAATCTTGAATATATACTTGAATTGCAGGAGGTTCAACCGTCTCAGGAACACCTCTCAGTCTGAGGTTGTTCCTCCTACTACGGTTTTCAAGATCTTCAATTCTCTCTAATAATGTGTGTACAGTGCTCTCTTGTGCTTGCAAGTAGCTGGCTTGATGCTGAAGGTCAGAACTAAGAGCCTCATGCCTTTCTTCTACTTGTGTTACCCTGTGATCAACAGCTGAAATATCTCTCTTTAATTCGTTGAACATGGATTTAAAGTCTCTCATAGCTTCCTTTATATCCTCCTTTGAAGAGAGAAGCCTAATATCTTCATTGGTCACACAACTCTGATGAGTGGCCATAGTTTCAGAACCATGAACCTGTGCTGTAGTGGCCTCCTTGTTCAAACAGACCGCGTCGCTCCCAGGAGGGGGTCGGATCGTGCAGAAAACACTTATCAGGTGAGCGGCCTCTACTTCAGCCAGGGCGAGTGTAGACATGCGTAGGACAGCTGCTGGGCCTCTTGCCGCGTGTGCCAAAACAGATGCGGTAAGTTATTAGGGCCCCAGTGTTGCATGAACCACATCCGCTCCTCACTTTAAGGTATGGGACACAGGCAGGCTCAATCCGGGTCCTTGTCCGGCAGACTATAGAGTCGTTAGGGGGTACTCACACCTGCACCTTTGCGTTTTTGTTCCTCTTGCTACTGTCGGCAACCCTATGACTGCGAGGAAGTATCTCTTTATGATTCTCCTGTTTGATCTAATGCCATGTAAAAAAGTTTGTGTCTTGTCCTATCCCTGCTGAGGCCAGTTAAATTACCTACTTGTGAGGAGGTTAGGGTTTTGCGGAACTCAGAATGCAGGAACAGACACACAGACCAATGAAAGTCTTTTTGAAAACTTTACTGATTGATAAACAAAAGAATAGTTTGTAGTTCAGATTGAAGACCACTGAACCAGAAAGTTTGAACAAAGGCCTTATGCAAATCACTTAAGTCCAAAACAAGATTTAGAACACTTTAAGTAGTTTGTAGTAACTAAGTCCAGATGACACGGATGCTTGAATTGAACAGTAAAGGGTGAGGTTGACACATAATACCTGATAGGTGCAGTTGGTTTGTAGAAGGCTGTCACAATAAAGTAGACACTTGTTTCTCAACAGGCACATGATACCCAGCGGGTACTGTTGGTAAGACTGTAATGAGATACCAGATAGGTACAGCTTCAGGAACAAGGTAAGCATGCTTGGCTTTCAGGAACCAGATGAGCATACGTAGGTATCAGGCAAGTATGTGTGGTGTCTGGAGCAAAGTTAGCATACACTGGTACAAGGTAAGTATGCTTGGTCTCTGGAGCAAGGTGAGCATATGCAGGTATCAGGGAAGTATGTGTGGTGTCTGGAGCAAGGTGAGCATACACTGGTACAGGTTAAGTATGCTTGTTCTCTGGAGCAAGGTGAGCATACACGGGTGCTAGGTAAGTATGCTTCGTCTCTGGACCAAGGAGAGCATACACAGGTATCGGTTAAGTACGCCTTGGTCTCAGGAGCAAGGTGAGCATATTCAGGTATCAGTTAAGTATGCTTTGGTTTCAGGAACAAGGTGAATAGGGTAGGTAAAGCAATATTTCAGCCCAGAGTGATGGGCTGGGTGAGTTATTATTGGAACTTCTACACCAGAGTCCTCCAGGTGGGAGTTCCTATAATTGGGACATAGAGCCTTTAAATCTAGGCAGCACGTGGCTGCGCATGCCTATAGAGCTGCAGCCTCAGCTGAAGACAGACTAGAGAGTGGCACTCACAGCATTCACTGAGACCGGGTCCTCCCGACCCGGTAAGGGTAGGTTAGCTATCCTTAAACTACTACAGTGATCTTAGGTTACTAAAGCCTGGAGTATGTATTTCCAGCTCTAACAAATATATAACACGTTTCAGAGTTAAATTGCAGGAAAAAGGGCAAAGTGAATAATGAACAGTAGAATGGCATAAACAAATGCATAAACACAATGTTAACAACATATACTTTCGAATGAGCTGTACATTTTTTTTCATTTCTGTACATTTTTTTCATTTCTGAAACATGTGACATCCATCAGACTCATATACTGTGAAATCTTTCACATGTTTAATAGGATCTGGTGCCTCAGAAAGTGTACACATGAAAAACAATGGGCACAATTTGATAATGAAAGTTCATTTTTTAATTGTATAGTATGTCTGAATCATAAATGTATCATTTTGGTATTACACCATAAAGTGGGCCCCATTATATTTTCTATTTGTGATTCTGTGCCCCAGAAAACCCGCAAGCCCTCCTTAGAACTATGCAGTACTCTGTTAGTTAAAAGGTTAGTCTAAGGCAGCATTCAAGTCAAGTCAAGAACCTCCAGAATATACTATTTCCTCTGCAAAAAGGGTGAGAAAGGAGAATTTGGATATAGATAAATTACACATAGAGCATTTCCCCTCTCCATCTAGAGTTTCTGGGGGAAATTTCATTTGAATGACAATAAGCACATTGAGACAACTTAATTGTGTGCCTTTTTCATGTGATTTAACTGTGAAAACGGTATCTTTTATCATTTTTAGAACTGAAAAAGCAAAATGTAAACGCATCAAGGCTAACCCTGCTACATATATTTCCCTAATTGCCTTTAGCAGATAACAATTGCATAAGAATTATCTTTATTCTAACAGTATGGCCATGGCTAGCCTTGTCAGCAGCAGACTGAATTCCAGATTGGTTCCTCCAAATCAATGCAAGTAGTGGGTGGAGTTGGGCTGTTGAAAAACAAAGCTCCCTATAAATGTTATACAGTTCTCTTATACATTGAACTCCTACAAACAGAAATAATTACCAACAAGATGATAAAGACAGAATATTTTCCTCAGTCATATAAACATTACACAGTGTTCACAAGTCATAAAATGAAATAGCATTTTGTGTGGGCAAAGAGATAACGTACAGCTAGATTAAGAGTTTTGCGTTATGGTGAAAAAGCAGCGTTATCAGGTTATAACTCTGCTTTTTCACTACCGCTGCTATTACGAGTCTTGCAGGTTTAGGTGTCCTGCACACTTTTTTGGCCATAACGCAAATCTACTTACACAAATTGCATAAAGTCTTTTTTCAATGGGATTTTCATAGCGCCAATATTACAAGCTTTCCCTGGGAGGCCAAGAAGTGAGCGGTACACCCTATACCGTCAAGATTCGTAACGCATTCTAAAGTCAGTAGTTATGAGTTTTACGCTACAAAGTTGTAGCATAAAACTCATAACTAAAGTGCTAAAAAGTACACTTACACCCATAAACTACCTATTAACCCCTAAACCGAGGCCCCCCCCGCATCGCAAACACTATAATACAATTATTAACCCCTAATCTGCCGCTCCGGACATCGACGCCACTATAATAAACATATTAACCCCTAAACCGCCATGCTCCCACATCGCAAACACTAGTTAAATAGTATTAACCCCTAATCTGCCGTCCCTAACATCGCCGCCACCTACCTACATTTATTAACTCCTAATCTGCCGCCCCCAACGTCGCCGCCACTATATTAAAGTTATTAACCCCTAAGTCTAACCCTAACACCCCCTAACTTAAATATAATTAAAATAAATCTAAATCAAACCTACTATTAATAACTAAATAATACCTATTTAAAACTAAATACTTACCTATAAAATAAACCCAAAGCTAGCTACAATATAACTAATAGTTACATTGTATCTAGTTTAGGTTTTATTTTTATTTTACAGGCAAGTTGGTATTTATTTTAACTAGGTAGAATAGTTACTAAATAGTTATTAACTATTTAATAACTACCTAGTTAAAATAAATACACATTTACCTGTTAAATAAAACCTAACCTGCCTTACATTAACACCTAACCTTACACTACAATTAAATAAATTACCTAAATTAAATAAAATTACCTAAATTACAAAAAAACAAACACTAAATTACACAAAATAAAAAACAAATTACAAGATATTTAAACTAATTACACCTAATCTAATAGCCCTATCAAAATAAAAAAGCCCCCCCCAAAATAAAAAAAAAAACCCCTAGACTAAACTAAACTACCAATAGCCCTTGAAAATGCCTTTTGCGGGGAATTGCCCCAAAGAAATCAGCTCTTTTACCTGTAAAAAAAGAATACAAACAACCCACCCAACAGTAAAACCCACCACCCACACAACCAAACCCCCCCAAAAAAACCTGAACTAAAAAAACCTAGGCTCCCCATTGCCCTGAAAAGGGCATTTGGATGGGCATTGCCCTTAAAAGGGCATTTAGCTCTTTTTCAGCCCAAACCCTAAGCTAAAAATAAAACCCACCCAATAAACCCTTAAAAAAACCTAACACTAACCCCCGAAGATCCACTTACAGTTTTTGAAGACCGGACATCCATCCTCAACGAAGCCGAGAGAAGTCTTCATCCAAGTGGCAAGAAGTCCTCAACGAAGCCGGGAGAAGTCTAACTAAGGAGGTAGCTATGGGGTACGAAAAAAGGATAAAGGATATAACCAAATTAGAGGAAACAGAGCCAATCCAAATTAGCATTCAACCCTTTAGGAGCAAGGGTATTTAAAGTGAATATCCACTTTGACTCCTTTTGCAAAAGAAGCTTGGCTCGGTCTCCTCCCCTGTTTAATCTAGGGGCATTATCAATGATGACATACCTAAGGTTAGCAACCGTATGGCCAGCCAGTGCAAAATGTCTGGCGACCGGTTGGTCAGATTCCTTTTTAAGGATAGCCAGTCTAATTGCTGCACAATGGTTGGCCATACGGATGCGTAAGTTGTCAACTGTTTCGCCTACATAAAATAGACCACAGGGACAATGTAGGAGATATATAATAAATTCTGTAGTGCATATCACCCTGTGTCTAATAATGTACTTATTGTTAGTTTGTGGATGTACAAATATTTTTGTGGTACTAAGACCTTTGCAAGTAGTACAACAAAGACACCTGTAACACCCCCACTTTGTAACTCTCCACCGGATCCACTTTCACCAAGGTATTCCGTATAGACCTAGACTTCCTGAAGCTCACTCTCGGAGGTCCCATTTTGGTGAATGGAAGACTGACATCCATGTTAACAATATTCCAATCTTTCCTTATAGCTGCTGGAAGATCCTTCTTATCTACCGTATAAGTAATCAGATATGACATCCTATTATCCAGTGATTTGCTATTGCTTGCTACTAGTGCCTCATCTTGTTTCAGATCCCAAAATCTTTTCAATTGGGTATCAATATGTTGTTCTTCATAGATTCGTTGTAGGAACCTGGTCTTCATTTCTACAAGTTGTATCTTGGCTTGTTCAGGGTCACTATTATTTTGTACTACCTGCTTGAACTGCGAAATAGGGAGAGCATTCTTTAAAGCAGGAGGATGGCAACTAGCAGCTTGTAATAAATAATTTTTATCAGTTTCTTTTCGAAATAAAGTTGGCAATAGTTGTTTCTCCTCTTTTTGAATTGAAGCATAGGAAGAGCTTGATTTAGATGTTCAAACCATAGTTGCAGGTCCTGTAGTGAGCCATCCCATATCATAAACAGATTGTCTATATAACGACAAAAGAATATTATATTCTGGTGTTTAAAGAGATTTGTATGATACTGCTCAAATTCTGCCTTATAAAGGTTGGCATACGATGGGGCCATGCTCGACCCCATCGCAGTCCCAAGTAGTTGCAAATAAAATAAATTCTCAAAACGAAAATAATTCATAGTTAGGCAGAAGTACAAGAGTTCCAAGATCCATTCAATGTTTGGACCCACATATGGATACCTGCACAGATGATTACGTATGGCTTCCAAGACTTGGTTATGTGGTATCACCGTATACAGGCTAACCACGTCAAACCAACAAGAAGTACATTATTAGACACAGGGTGACATACAATACATAATTTATTGTATATCTCCTAAATTGTCCCTGTGGTCTATTTTATGTAGGAAAAACAGTTGACAACCTACGCATCCGTATGGCCAACCATCGTGCAGCAATTAGACTGGCTATCCTTAAAAAGGAATCTGACCAACCGGTCACCAGACATTTTGCACTGGCTGGCCATATGGTTGCTAACCTTAGGTATGTCATCATTGATCATAGGTATGTCATCATTGTCCCTAGATTAAACAGGGGGGGAGACAGAGCCAAGCTTCTTTTGCAAAAGGAGTTGAAGTGGATATTTACTTTAAATACCCTTGCTCCTAAAGGGTTGAATGCTAATTT